>NC_136956.1:5988363-6220863 GCF_032717465.1 Coenobita brevimanus
AAACAAGATGCCAGAGCCAAATTCAATGTCTCTTATTTTCGAGATGCATGAACGCACTGCGTTTAAAAGACTGGAGGTCATAGCCTGTAGGAAATGCAGACAAATGAATACTTGCCAGAGATGACCTGTTCCGTACATGAAGGACTAGGAGTAACGATTAACTCTCGCATTAGAGAGGTGGACTGGAAAGGGATGACAGTTTCTTGCTATACGGGTGCAACGCACCCGCTGTATTGGTGGAGAGATGCAATCAGACAGTTTAGAGGAGCAGTGAACACTGAAGCAGAGATAGAAAAGAGATAAAGCTGCAACAGTGCGGCATAGAGAGAGGATGAAGGGAACAATTAAGAGAAGGAGAGTTAATGAGACGAAAAGCCTTTGACTCCACCTTGGTGAGAAGAGCTGTATGTGGGGAGTCTACTCACACATGAGAGTTGTGTTCAACAAAGGGGCGAATAAAATCCATATAAAGACAAACACAGTGCAGGGGTAAAGAAGGCACGGAGTCAGTTTAGCAGACCTATCTCCTGGAAACTGATTTTACAAGAGGTGTAATATGATCATTCCAAGATAAATTCTGGGAGAATTAATCCCAAAGTATGTTTAAAGATGGTGCAGGAGTGAGGTGGATATTGTTAAAAAATAGTGTGTACCCACAAAAAGAACACCTTTGTCTGATTAAATTTTAAAAATGCTGATATCATGCAAATGTATGAGTAGGTGTACGTCTTTGAGAGTACTGGAATGAAACGAGAGAATGATGTAACCCATGTCTATGGCCCTTCGTTATGTATATATATATATATATATATATATATATATATATATATATATATATATATATATATATATATATATATATAATATATATATATATATTTATATTAAGTGTGTGTGTGTGTGTGTGTGTGTGTGTGTGTGTGTGTGTGTGTGTGTGTGTGTTTGCAGTGCAACCAATAAAAAGACACAAAGTCAATATTAGCCAAGCACTCCACCCACCGTTCATTACGATCTTATCACCAATAAACAAAGCTGCTCTCTCTCTCTCTCTCTCTCTCTCTCTCTCTCTCTCTCTTTGGTGGAGCAAGGCGTGGATGTGTGGGACGATGAGGGATTAAGCATAAATGGGCGTAGAGTGTATACAGTGCAGTGTGCACGGGCGGGGCGTGGTAGGAGCACTGAGTGGGCTTAACTGGGGTGCTGTATGTCGGGAAGTTTCGACCAAGTTTGTTGATGGGGGTGTGGGTAGTAGGAACATATGAAACTGTCATTTCTTTTTCTTTCACATAAAGTATGTCATATGCTCTCATTATTAAAGAGATACCCCCCTGGCACTTGCCCGAGTGCCAAGGGGTTATCTCATCCTCTTCAGGCCCACAGTGGGGGCGGAGGGACGTTGCTACAAGTTTGTGACAATGTGAGATAACTTTTACCTGGTCGTGTCGTAGTGGACTGTTGCCTGGCTCTCACCTGAGAGTCTCGGGTTCGATTCCCGGCATCGTGGTAACATATCGGATGGAGTAGAAGAGGTTGTCATAAAGACCGTCTATTGCTAAGCCGTATTCCTGAAGCGCGGCAGTCATGTCTACCTGCGTGGTGGAGCCAGATTTCCTGTGGCTGACTCAGTACTGACTCTGGCAAGTCCATTCCCGATGCACCGTTGAGGGGTCGCATGTGGGCGATTACTGATGAAGGGCACTGACCAACTGCCTTAATGTTGCCAAGTTCCCTGACCTGTGAGAGTTTTATTTTGCCAATGGCATTTTGATAGGCAGAGTTTATCGCCTCACAGTTGGCTTCTGCAGGTGATGTGTGCACAGCATCGTAGAGGGGGGCAGCTACATCTGTCGGTATGGCCTTATGATTTCTTGATATTTCTGTAGGCTGGTGAGGGTAGAATCTGTAAGGTAGGTGTTGATGAGAAGCAGCCGGGTAGAGACGTCGTGCAAGTAGGGTGATATGAAATGGTCTCTGGTATAGGTGTCCTTTCTACGTGTGACAGCTTCGGGAGTAACCAGTGTAGAATTTCTGCATTATAACACAAGCACTTCTGTACTCTAAAAGACACAATGTAAAAGACAGATATTACTGTACACGTAGGGCTAATGACGTTAGAGGAAGCGAGTACCATAGTGTGTGTGTGGGGGGGGGATTGTTGGACTGAATGGCGCCGTGTCCAGTGTCATGAGAGCAGAATTGTTAGGAATGCATATTTTGTGTGTGAGAGGTTCGAGAGTCGGAACCATTCGTGCAATGGGATAGATATGTACAGTCGACAGCAGAAGTTCGACCCTCTCAGAGTGCGTGAACCGAGCCTGTTGATCTGGGAACACTGTATGAGATAGATTTGACAGGTATGGTTTCAATGGCTAATGTCAAAGAAATATCTTCGGAGATAAGTTAAGAATACATTCCCTAATTATAATATTAATTTGCAGCTGATGGGATAATAACGGTATTGTGATATGAATGACATTAGTGTATGAAGATTCTTCGTTGCGGACACGGACTCGCAGGATCACTTGGACGGTACTAATGTTGCTGGCAAGAATTATATGAAATATTATAGAACGTTTGCAGTGTAAAGGTGAGGTTGCAAGAAAAAATTAACTCTGATGTTAGTTAAACACTAAACAAACATAGAAACTGACAGTGCGTGTTTCGCGAGTATACGGTTTTGTCTTGTAAGTTAAATCACTTCCCTTCCTGAAGTCTCTCCCTACACGTCTCTCCTCTTGCCGGTCATGTTCTGCCATCATCAACGTTTGATCGCTAATGCTGAAAATCGTATGTCAGTACGTAGAGTCTGGAAAGTAATCAGTACAAAAGTGTTGAATGAGCTTCGTTTTCTCCTCCATCGCTATGAAGTTTTATCCATGACGAATATAAATGTTAGTAACATGAATAAATCGTCACTGTGGTGGTTAGGAGACATTACTGTTCACCATTTATATAACACTAATATAACTATCGTTCACACAGTGCTCCAAATACACTTCCTCTCCCTTCCACTGTCATTCCTCCCCCCTCCCATCCCCCCTTTTACCAGTCCCCTTGTTTCCCTCCTTGAACACCCCCAACCCCTCCCCATGGTTTCATTTAATTGACCCTGCTTCGTTTTACCTCCCTAACTATATCGGTTATTCTTTGACTCGAATACAGTTACTATCATTTACTTTACAGGAATTTAACTCGTAATTGTAGTGACATATAAATACAGTACTCTCGCACATTATATTGCCAACTGTATTATACACAAGTAAACAGATTACTTAAACAATATGTCCATCGTAACTATCAGAATTCAGTACCATACCCCCTTGCGGACTCCTTACCTCCTCGCCTCCTTCCCCCTTTTTGTATCCCTCACTCCTCCCTACACCTTATAACATATTTACCTGCATTCCAGCTTGTAATATATCTAACCTCTTCCCTTACTCATGGCGTTCTTGTTTTCATAACCCCCACCCCCCTCCCATATTGTGTTCCCCACTAGAGTGAGACCTATGAGCTACGTTTACTTAATTTATAATTTAAAACAATATGCCATCAAAAGACTTTGATCTGAACTCCCTCAACACATGATCTTACAAGGTCAGAGAATGCAGCCAGCAAGAGTACCCATATCATTCCATCCTCATAGCTGCATAAAATGGTCAGAACAAAAGGTAACGGCTTGGCTGTCCGTCAGCGCCCTCAACATCTGTTCTGCAACTGCCGATATTATCGATACAGGAGTGACAACGACTCGGATGGATAGGAAGCGAACCTTTACCGTAATTAACCCTTTCACCACGACAATCGGATACTTCCACTTACACCTCCATACAGTCCGGGCTAACGGCAAGCATATTCCGCTAAAAGATTAATATACTCATCTAGAGGGGTATAATCCCCCTTCATCGTATATTTCGATGATTATGGTTGCCAAATGTATGGTAGGAGGATACGGCTTTTGTGACTGTCGTCTATTTTGCTATACTCGTATTTAACCGTAACTGAAGAACTACAAATAATCACCAAGAATACTAGCAACACTTATTCAGAAAATATTTTCTGGATGCATGTAGATCATACTCTTGTGCAACACCACACAATCAATGACTTGTCATTTTATTACTTTCTTTGGAGAAAGGAAGGACGATTGAGCTTTATATTTTTCGTATTTTATGTATGCTGGAATTTAAAAAATAACTAAGCAAGAGTTTAATGGCTAGGGAGGAGGAGTAATAAAATGATGACTAAACTAAAGCATTGACTGCCGTTCTTTGAACAGTTAATGCCTCTTGGCCGCAACTGTCACTCTCATCTTAATAATATTACACACTATTAAAGAACGCAGTCCAAAAACAAAACTCAAATGTCGTTATACTGTTCGGCTCCCGAGACAAAAATGAAGAAGGGAGAGAAAACAGACATTTAAAATGACAAGGTACAGAAGTCGGGTAGGGTCATTACAAAAAAACAGCGGGTAGGGTTTCCGAGTGTTGCAGGCTAGAAACAAGAGTGGGCGGAGGTAGGCGGGAGGAGTGATGGAGACAGTTGAAGGGGAAGGGGAGGAAACGACGAGGGGGTGGAAAGGGAGTGTATTTGGAGCACAGTATTAACGATGGTTATATAAATGTTATAAAATGGTGACGAGTAATGTCTCCTAACCACCACAGTGACGATTTATACATGTTACATTTACATTCGTCATGGATAAAACTTCATAGCGATGGAGGAGAAAAAGAAAATCATTTAACACTTTCATACTGGTTACTTTCCACACTCTACCTACAGACAAACGATTTTCGGCATTAGTGATAAAACATGGATGATGGCAGAGCGTGACTGGGAAGAGGAGAGACGGATGGGGAGAATGGTCAGGAGGGCATGTGATTTAAACTTGTAAAACAAAACCATATACTCGCCAAACACGCACTGTCAGTTTCTATGTTTGTTCAGTAACTGACATCGTAATTACTGTAATGTTTTCCTGCAACCTCACCTATAGGACTGCAAACGTTCTATAATATTTCATATAATACATCCTGGCAACCTCAGTCCAGTCCAAATCATGTGCGTCTGTGTCCATAACATGAATCTGCATACACCAATGCCATACATTTCACAACGTTATCCCACCCGCTGCTGTTCAGTATTATCATTACGGTATTGTTCTAATCTCCGAACACAATTCTTTAATATTAGCCATTTAAACCATACCTGTCAACTCTATCTCAATCAGTGTTCCCAGATAAACAACCTCGCATCACGCACGCAGAAAGGGACGAACTTCTGACGACTGTACACCAAGAAACAATGGTGGCTGGAGGAAGCTGGCTACGTCTGACCACATACACCTTCAATCTGGCCAGCGGGCGTTGTTTTTGGTTTTATTCTCTCGTCTATCAGACCAATTTACTGAACTCAGGAACGGCTTTTGTACTGAAGTGGCATATCAAAAAAATAAATTAATAAATAATAATAATAAAAATACCCGACCTCTCCGGTTCGCAGAGTTTATTTTAGCTGGAAAAAATTCTCTAATAGCCGAAAAAAAAAAGTCTCCGGATTCAACGGGTCCCTAAAGTTGCCCGAAGCTTGCCAACCTTGGTCTCAGGTGTCAAGAAGTTACTATTGACAAAATCTTGGTATGCACTACAGAGTAAACTAAATTTACTATAACGGTGTTGAAATATTACATACAGATCCCTAATAAGCTGTTACTAAGTAATTACACCTCAGATCTGCCAATACATCTGCTTACTTGGCAACACTCACCACTGAATGGAGTGAGAGCGTTGTACTGTGTGTGTGTGTGTGTGTGAGGGAGGAAGGAGGGGAAAGCACATGACAAGGTTGGTCCCTTTTTGTTGCACTCATGACCACTTGTCTTGTTCGTCTAATTCCACATCCATCGGTTCCTGTAGAAGAGAAAGTAGGTGTTAATTTCTCTCTCTCTCTCTCTCTCTCTCTCTCTCTCTGGCGGCTTTCAACTTGACTTAGGGATGCCGTCGGTCGCGCAAAACCCATTACCTACCGTTCCCTGACTTGTATCAGGAGCGTCTCTCGTTTTCGCTCACCGGTAGATCAGTAAACCTATATTCTGTTAACTTTAAAGCCATATTCTAGGTGCCATAGGAGGTGCGATTTGTTTAGCATTCTTTTGTATATTACTTATTTTTTCTTTTCAAATACAGACACATACTGCATTAACACACACACACACACACACACACACACACACACACACACACACATATATATATATATTTATATATATATATATATATCTATATATATATATATATATATATATATTGTTACATAGCCTATGATTTCATCATCCTTTGTATAATTCTAACGTACAGTATGCTGCATGTTTGATCACGATTCGCCTCGTGGCTTCCATAGTGACCAGGCTTGCGTGTTCTACCTCACTCCCCCCTTCTCCCCCTTATAGTAGAGTAAGTCGTTCTTTCTGCTGTTCAGAGCAGGAGTGTCAACTCTTCGTCCTCTGTGCCCTCATTTGCGCGTCCTTCTTACAAGTTGTATCAAGCTCTGCCGGCCCCTATATAATGAGCTCAGTCTCTGCATTAATTGCCACTTAGATCTACTCCTCATTTTGTTCACATCTCTGTCCTCCCCTGTACAGTGTATTATTTTTGTGAGTGCTCAGGAAGTCTCCAGCCATCTAGCTGCTGTATAATTTGAGTATAAGTGTTGTTACCATTTTTCTTGTACTATATGGCCTAAGGCGTTAATTCGTAGGCCTGGTAAGGTTTTTGTGATTCATGTAGAGTTTTTAATGTCAGCTAATATTAATAATATTTTGTATCTGTAATAATATATCTTGCTTTAACTGAGCATTATCCGGTTTTCTCATTTATCAGGGCTGACTTAGATAAATTTGCTCTTGCTAAATTCATGTTAATAGAGGCTATTGCAGTTAACCATATATGTAACCTGTTTTGCCATTACATTATCCTTATGAGTCCTGAATGTTTAGTTGTTAGTTTGAGTATTAAACTTTAACTTGTAATTTTACATAAGTCTTTTGTTTTGAACCTGGAACTTTGCGAGACAGTAGTGATTTTAGTATTCTCGCTTGAAGTGTCCATTATCTCTCTCTGTTCTGTAACATAATTTTGGCGACCTCTTATCAGGATATTCAGGATATTATCATAAGGATATTGCTTGATATTTTGTGACTGTGATTTATTCATGATGTCTACTATTACTATGCTTGATGAAGCCAAAGATTTTTTGTCAAATATGCAAACAGTGTGTGATGTAGAAAACAGAACAAAGAATGAGCTTAAGCTTGTTGCTCAACAATTGGGAATTGCTGTTCGCTCTCATCAGTCTAAAGATCAAATTGTTGACATGATTAATAAAAGCTTGTTTAATGTAACTCCTCCACATGAGCAAACGCAGATTGAAATAGCTAAGTTACAGCTAGTCCTGCAGGAGGCTCGTGCTAAGGAGGCTGAGTCTCAGGCTGGTATTCAGGAGGCACAGGCACAAATTGAAATTGCTAGGATTCAGGTAGACCATGAGTATCGCATAAAACAAAGTGGAACTGGATCATCTGGCTCTGATGATTTTGATGTGGCTAAAAATGTTAAACTTGTCCCTCCTTTTAATGAATCTGATTTAACAAAGTATTTTCAGTTGTTTGAGAGGGTAGCTACAGGTTTTAATTGGCCCAAAAAGTATTGGCCAGTACTTCTACAGAGTGTTCTCACCGGTAAAGCTCAAGTAACTTACGCAACTTTGCCTCAGGATCAATCTGATAATTATGATGTAGTTAAAAGCTTGATTCTTAAGGCCTATGAGCTTGTTCCTGAAGCCTATAGAGTAAAATTTAGGACAACTTATAAGCAAGATAAGCAATCCCATGTTGAGTATGCAAAAATCAAAGAAGATCTGTTAGAGCAGTGGTTAAATTCTAAGAATGTAAATTCTGATTTTGATAAATTTAAGCAGATGATTTTCCTGGAGGATTTCAAAAGGTGTATTAATAAAGATGTAAGCCTATATCTTGATGAGAAAAGAATAGATAATTTGTCTGATGCTGCAATTTTAGCTGATGAATATGTTCTCACTCACAAGAGATATTCTGAAGAGAAAAGGAAAGCTGAGAGTAAGTACGTTGCCTCTACTCAGAGTACAGGTAACAGGAAAGAGAATAAAGATGATGTTTCTCAGGAAGTAAATACCAGCTTCACCTCTAGATTTCAGAAAAGTAAATGTACTTATTGTAGTAAGCTTGGTCATACTACGGAGAAATGTTTCAGGAGACAGCGTGATGTGAACAAAAAGGAGTCTTTAAATATTCAGTCAATTGGTCTAGTGTCCACCCTTGAGAGTTCCCAGAATTCTTTAACCGAGTTTAACTGAACCTGCTTTGAGGGGTAAATTAAATTCTCATGAAGAAGCTCTTCTCTTGAGCAGTAACGTGGGTGACACTCTCAAGAGTTCAGGTGCTAATTTCCTGTCTGATGGTTTTGTCAGTCCTCTGGACAATAATGACAGGAAATCAGTTAAAATATTTCGTGATACAGATGCATGCCAATCTCTTATGCTGACCAGTGTTCTAGACTCTAATGTTAATTCCTCTGATGAAACTGTAATCTTACAAGGTGTAGGGAATAATTACTTCTCTGTCCCTCTGTGCAGAGTGAATTTAGAGTCTGGTTTTGTTAATGGTTCCATTATGGTTAGGTTGGCTGAGACACTCCCAATGTCAGGTGTAACTTTCTTACTTGGAAATGATATTGGTGGAAGTCAAGTGTGTCCAGCTCCTCAGTTGTCTAGTGAACCAGTGACTGCGACCCAGGATTGTGATATCCCTGGTGTGTTCTCCGCATGTGCTGTCACTAGGGCTAAGTCTTAAGTTACTGGTGACTTAGAGGATGATGATGATGAAGATGTTATCCTAGCTGACACTTTTCTTGCTAATTTGGACCACTCACCAGATGAGGCAGTACCCCGTAGTGTTGATAATTTGTCTCGTCAAGAGTTGGTTGAGTTGCAGGTTGCTGACCCTGGGTTGAAGGGTCTAGCTAACTCTGCTTGCAGTGAGGAAGAGTCAGCTGGTGCTTCTACTTGTTATTATATAAAGTCAGGAGTACTTATGAGAAAGTGGAGACCCCCAACAGCATCAGCCGACTGTTTTACATCAAGTTGTCATCCTTCGTGTTTGTAGGCAGGATATCATTAGAGTGGCTTATGATTCCAGTTTGGCAGGAAACCTTGGAGTGAGGAAGACTGTGGCACGCATTTTGAAACACTTCTACTGGCCAGGTATCTTCAGAGATGTTTCCTGGTATTGTAAGTCTTGTCACACCGGTAAAGTTGTGGGAAGTGTAATCAGACCGAAAAGGTTGCACCTATAGTTCCCATTCCTCCTTTTGAGGTGCCATTCACCCATGTGTTGGTGGATATTGTGGGCCCTCTTCCTAAGACTTCTTCAGGATTTTCTTATGTGTTGACCCTGATTGATATGGCTACTCGTTATCCTGAAGCCATTCCACTTAGAAATATCTCTGCAAAGAACGTGGTTAAGGAAATGCTAGGGTTCTTCTCCAAGTATGGTCTGCCCAAGGAGGTACAGTCAGACCGGGGAAGTAATTTCATGTCAAATGTTTTCAAGCAGTCTCTGAAAGAGTTGGGCATCACCCAGATCACGTCTTCAGCTTACCATCCCCAGACCCAAGGAGCGTTGGAGAGATATCACCAAACACTCAAATCGATGCTCAGGAAATACTGTTTGGAACATCAGAAAGACGGATAAAGGTCTTCCATTCGTTGTATTTGCCGCAAGAGATTCTCCAAATGAATCACTGGGCTTCTCACTCTTTGAACTAGTGTTTGGCCATGAAGTAAGAGGACCCCTTAAGCTACTCAAGGAATGCTGGCTGTCGGAGGAAGATGACATTAACCTGCTGGAGTATGTGATGAAGTTCAAAGAACGGCTGTCCACTGCTTTACAGCTGGCGAGATAGAATTTAGGAGCTGCTCAGGAGAAGATGAAAACTTGGTATGATAAGAAGTCCAGGTTACGCCACTTTCAGCCAGAAGATCAGGTTTTGATTCTGCTACCGGTACATGGGCAACCTCTTCAAGCCAAGTTTAGTGGTCCTTATTTCGTGGAGAAGAAACTTAGTGATGTCAACTATGTCATCGCCACACCAGATCGTAGAAAGAACAAGCAACTTTGTCACAATCAACATGCTAAAGATATATCACAGGCGGGACGAAAATAACCCAGTCTACACCGTAGCTGTTCCACCAGAGTCTGCAAGTGAAGTTCTCCCATGCAGTATGAGCCTGAGTGATAGTTTGGGGAAGAATCCTGATATCATGAATGATCTCCAGACTAAGCTTTCTCATCTAGCTCCCGAGGAAAGGCAGGAGTTTTCGGCATTACTGCAGGAGTACCCGCAAGTGTTCTGTGCCACTCCAGGAAGAACCATTGTGTTGATGCATGATGTCGATGTTGGAGACACAAAGCCAATTAAACTGCCTCCTTACCGTGTGAACCTAGTGAAAGTTCCTCTCATCCAGAAGGAGCTTGGCTACCTGTTGGACCACAAGATGATTGAGCCCTGTCAGAGCGAGTGGAGTTCTCCTGTCACTCTAGTCCCTAAGCCAGGTGGGTTACAGCGGTTTTGCATCGACTACAGACGTGTTAATCAGATAACCAAAACAGACACTTACCCTCTCCCTCGCGTGGAAGATTGCATAGACAAGATCGGAAAGGCTAGGTACATAAGTAAGTTTGATTTGTTAAAGGGATACTGGCAAGTACCTATGACTGAATGTGCTAAGGAGATCTCATGTTTTGTAACACTAGGAAAAACTTTTGCATGTTCTGTAATGCCATATGGTATGAAGAATGCACCAGCCACTTTTCAGAAGCTCATGAATGTTGTAACACAGGGTTTGGCAGGGTGTGTTGTTTATATTGATGATGTATTAATCTTCAGTGACAACTGGAAAGATCACCTATGCCATGTCAGTAAATTTCTTGAGCGTTTGGTTCAGGCTAATCTTGTAGCTAATTTATCAAAGTGTGAGTTTGGTCAAGCTAAAATTCAGTACCTTGGGTACGTAATTGGTGATGGACACGTTGCACCACCAGGAGCTAAGGGTCAGGTTATAAGTAATCTTCCCAGACCTAAAAGTAGGAAAAAGCTACAAAGATTTTTGGGAATGGTAGGTTATTACAGGAGACTTGTTCTTAACTTTTCAATTATTGTATTACCACTTACAGACCTACTGAAAAAGGGAGTTAAATTTGTCTGGACCGATAACTGTGAATCCTCTTTCAGTAAACTTAAAGCTATCCTATTAAGTCAGCCAGTGCTCGCTACTTCAAATTTTGCTAAGCCTTTTAAGATGGCTGTTGACTCAAGTGATACAGGGGCTGGGGCTGTTTTGCTGCAAGAGGATGATCAGGGTATTGAACACCCTGTATCTTATTACAGTAAGAAGTTCACTCCACCTCAAAAGAAATACGCAACTATTGATTTTGGGTTTACAGCATTTTTCATTTTATTTGTGTTCTGGTTTTGACCCCATAGTCATTTATACCGATCATAACCCACTGAAATTCCTTAGTAAGTTTAAAGATAAAAATCAGAGATTGACAAGATGGAGTCTACTTCTTCAGGAGTATTCATTAGACATACAACATGTCAAGGGGAAAGAAAATGTTATTGGAGATTGCTTATCTAGACTTTAGACAGATTGTTTTAGAGTAATAAGAAATTTCCTTTGTAAATTTCTTTTTCTTTGTGGGGAGGTGTTACATAGCCTATGATTTCATCATCCTTTGTATAATTCTAACATACAGTATGCTGCATGTTTGATCACGATTCGCCTCGTGGCTTCCATAGTGACCAGGCTTGCGTGTTCTACCTCACTCACCCCCTTCTCCCCCTTATAGTAGAGTAAGTCGTTCTTTCTGTTTTTCAGAGCAGGAGTGTCAACTCTTCGTCCTCTGTGCCCTCATTTGCGCGTCCTTCTTACAAGTTGTATCAAGCTCTGCCGGCCCTTATATAATGAGCTCAGTCTCTGCATTAATTGCCACTTAGATCTACTCCTCATTTTGTTCACATCTCTGTCCTCCCCTGTACAGTGTATTATTTTTGTGAGTGCTCAGGAAGTCTCCAGCCATCTAGCTGCTGTATAATTTGAGTATAAGTGTTGTTACCATTTTTCTTGTACTAGATGGCCTAAAGCATTAATTCGTAGGCCTGGTAAGGTTTTTGTGATTCATGTAGAGTTTTTAATGTCAGCTAATATTAAAAATATTTTGTATCTGTAATAATATATCTTGCTTTAACTGAGCATTATCCGGTTTTCTCATTTATCAGGGCTGACTTAGATAAATTTGCTCTTGCTAAATTCATGTTAATAGAGGCTATTGCAGTTAATCATATATGTAACCTGTTTTGCCATTACATTATCCTTATGAGTCCTGAATGTATAGTTTTTAGTTTGAGCATTAAACTTTAACCTGTAATTTTACCTAAGTCTTTTGTTTTGAACCTGGAACTTTGCGGGACAGTAGTGATTTTAGTATTCTCGCTTGAAGTGTCCGTTATCTCTCTCTGCTTCGTAACTATATATATATATATATATATATATATAGATATATATATATATATATATATATATATATATATATATATATTGTGGTTGCCGCACTTTTTGCTGCTCATGGACTGAGATGTTTTGCGGAGATAACTGATGATTAATTGAGAGTTAAATTTACTGCTGCTTAAGGTCCACGTATATATATATATATATATATATATATATATATATATATATATATATATATATATATATATATAAATAATTTGTTTTTGCGCCAGGTATCCCCAAAGGGATAAGGCGTTGCTCCTTGGTAGAGGACTTTTGGACTGGAGCGTGTAGCATTTTATGACCGGATGTCCTTCCTGATGTCTACCAATGACCCTTGGGTGGATTCGATCCTCTGACCCTTCGGTCAGAGTGGAGCGCTCTAACCCACTGAGCCATGGTGTAGGTGGCAATGAATAAACACGTGTTTTACTGCTGGTTAAGGTGCAGGATGGCAATGGATAGACACGTGGTGAGAGGAGTTTTGATGCGAGATAGGTGGGTCAGACTATGAACATGTGTGTCATCTATCATGAGAAAGAGTGCTTACACCACCGAAAGTGTTGGAGGCTAAGTTAGTCTGGAGATGGAGGTTGGAAAGTCAACACACTAGAGTTCGTGAGCTGAAGCGGCTGGGAGTGTCATTGCCGTAGGTAACAGTAACTTCAGTAGTCACATACTACGCCCATGATGTCATAAACCCTCATAGGCCCCCACCAGGTAAGTTGCGTCATCACGTGTGTGGTGGCATTTAGGTTAAGCGTAAACATAATGAAGTTGAAGTATAAGTGACTGGGTGAGGGTACAGGGGGATGAGATGAGGTAAGAGAGAAGAAGAGTATCTGATTATGAACAAGGAGGGAAACGGAATATAGTGATAAAGCCAAGAGGAATAAAGCAGGATAGAAATGTTGTTAAAATGATAATGGCAGAGAGAGAGAGAGAGAGAGAGAGATTTAGTATAGATGCAGGCGGTGGAGTGGGTAGACGTCTGCTCTCTCTCTCTCTCTCTCTCTCTCTCTCCTTTAAACTCTAACGAGTGTCAGTAAGCACTGAAAAAAGAACAGCAGACCCGACAGGTGTAAAATTTATCACTGTCTGTGGTTTTGAAGACATTTGATATCTCTGTGATTTTATTGTCCACATGAGTGAAGCTCTTGTTCAACAGGGTGAGACGGCAGATGGGAGTACAAAAATAATTATGCAATTGCGTTATAGAAAAATCTTGGCGAATTGATTGTGAATGCTATTATTTTGGCACAGGGAATGTACTTATTGTAGCTAAAGACTCTGTTTCAGCCAGTTATGATAGTTATTATCCCTGAAGTAAAATATAGCTTGCATGTATACAAGGTGCTGGTCGTGAGGGATTGGTGGTTCTCCCTCCTTTCACTGGCCTAGGGACCTGGCCATTTTGCTGCCCACAACATATAGCTGAAAGTTGGTTCGTACTTTGATGGCACAGAATCTGTATTACCTTTTCTCTGCTCTGAGTCATACCCCCTAGTATCCCACAGACCCGTGATATGAATTTCTCAACCGCAGGCGAATGTGGAAATGGGATTATGATGATGAAGTTTTATTAACATTTGAATTCTGAGCCTGATGGTCTTCGATCTCGTGCATGTCACCCACTGAGCTCTATAATATGGAGAGGCTTTCTCATGGGTAACACAGCGTAATTTATGTAGCCAACGCCAGGGCGGCGGTGGTGTTGCGGCAGCCATGTTACACCACGCCTGATGCCCGCGTTTTTGTACTGAGCTGCTCTGTGGGTTTTTGAAAGCAGCCGATGATTCTGGTAAATACAGTGTCATGGTCCACTGTGCAGCTTACGGATACAAAAATGGGCACAGGAAGTCATCGAAGAGAGATGGCGCTACACTTTACAAGTAAGAAATATTTCTTGTTGCTAATTCTAAAACATTACTGCCCCCTGGGGTGGGGCGGTAAGATTCTTCCCAGTATCCCTGTTTTATACCCATTGGCTAAATGTACCCGATATAATTCGTTGAACGAGGCAGGAAAATAATCATAATCCATATATGTTTTTGTATTATAAGTGACGAGTGTATCTTAATAACCACTGCTTAGCGGAAATAAAGTATTTTAATTTGAATTTGAGTACTGGTGTTCCAATATGGTGGCAAAAAACACACGCTCGCGGCGGAGGTAGCCCCTTTATACTATAGACCTCAGTGGTGTCACCTCATTTGCACTGTAGATCAATAATATCACTGACGGTGGTGCGGGACTTCACATTTTACTTATGCCTTTATACACATATTCAAGATTCGGTTTCTAATGGATTCCTGATCTCGGGTGTAAATCCAAGATTAAAACCAAATTTAGTCTACGATTACAACGAAATCCGAGATGATCGATATTCAGAACAAAGTGTGTGTGTGTGTGTGTGTGTGTGTGTGTGTGTGTGTGTGTGTGTGTGTGTGTGTTTGCAGTCCAACCAATAAAATGGAAAAGTCAACATTAGCTAGGCACTCCATCCACCGTTCATTACTATCTTATCACCAATAAACAAAGCTGCTCTCTCTCTCTCTCTCTCTCTCTCTCTCTCTCTCTCTCTCTTTGGTGGAGCGAGGCGTGAAGGTGAAGTTCGGGGCCGTTTAGGCGCTTGTCCCTGTCGAGTATTATTGTCACTTACCTGACAACAATAATAGGTGGAGCAGACGGGTTGGAGACAGTAGGTTGGAAGGACAGAGGTGGGACAGGGAGTTGGAGGGAAGGTGGGGGATTAGAGGTGGGGTTGATGGTTGGATATGGGGTGGGGGTTGATGGGGGTGTGGTGTGCAGAGATTGGAGGTGGAGTTGAGGGATTGGAGGTAGAGTTCAGGGATTGGGGATTGGGTAAAGGGATTGGTGGTTGTGTTGAGGGACTGGCGGTGACGTTGAGGGACTGATTGTTGGATGGAGGAACTGGAGGTGAAGTTGAGAGAATGATGGTGCAATGGAGGGATTGGAGGTGAATTTAAGGGACTTGTGGTGGGGTGGAGGGGGTGGAGGTGGAGTTGAGGTATTTGTAATGGGATGGAGTGACTGGAGGTGGAGTTGAGGGATTAATGGTGGGGTGGAGGGGTTGTGTAGCCAAGCCTCCTTGCTCCTTCGTATGTGATTGGCTGAGGGACTCACGTGAAGCAGTGATGATGTTGTTCATTACATCAGACACATTTCATTATATTAAACCTTTTGTGTCGTGGTCCATTTTTCATCATCATCTAAAATATTCTGTAAAAGCATCGTTTGGTGATGGTTGCATTTGATGATCATAAAAATTATAAAGTTGTGGAAAATATATATATAATATTTATTCAATGACCCTTAAGTTTCACCCAGTCATGCTTTAGCAAGTGTGACGCAGCTGTGTGCCAAAATAAATCTGCAATATTCTAGGTATATTTTATGATACTTAGCGGTAGAGAGACTGATAAAGTTTTGGGGAGATGCTGACTCTGCCATCTCGTCCTCTCATTCCACCTATCTAGTCGGTGAAAAGTCATAGATAATTCTGAGTTACATGCCTTTGAGAGGTCTTTTTGATGCCGAGGAGAAGCCTACACTTGGAGGGGCTGTGGATCCTACGAGTAGGTGGAGCCTCTGTGGCATTCACCAAGGAGCCAGACCCCCTCTTATTTCCCTGGACCTCGCCGTGGGAAGGACCCTGATCCGGCCCTGATAAGGTGCTGTCTGTCACAACAGGACGCTGGATTTCTATCCAGTATACGTTTTGTACTGTACCCGTAGGAGAAGTTACTTAACTGTGGTTGATGGATCTGCCCAGCCAGACATATCGGGGCTAAGCAACAACAACAACAACAGTTGCGAAATCTTTTTCACATTATATTTCGTTATTCAGTTAATCAATACTCTCGCAATAAAGAAGTTAACATGTCATGGCTAGACACCGACTGGGAAGAAAGAATCACTATAGGTGTTCTATTTTATGAAGGCAGTTTGGGTGGGGCGACCTGGGACCTCACACCGCTAGCTCAGTTGCCACATCGTCGCCACACACGTGCTCCCCCTCTCTCTCTCTCTCTTTCTCTCTCTCTCTCTCTCTCTCTCTCTCTCTCTCTCTCTCTCTCTATTTATATTAACTACTAATTTTATTTTCTGTATTTTTTCTCTTGTTTCGACTTTTCTTCAACACCACCCCTGAGGTAAAACTCATGGGGAGAGACTGACCGATTATCACCCGCACACGCATGGCTATCCCTCGTCACTCCACTTGACAACGTCGCAAAAGCAACGCTGACGAGTCTTATGAGATTTATACTGTACCATAGCATTTGTAATGAATTACTTCTATACAGAGTATTTAAAATTAATTCATAAGTAGTTCCTACCTTAAAATAAGAGGGGAGAGAGAGAGAGAGAGAGAGAGAGAGAGAGAGAGAGAGAGGGTGAGCAGGAATAATTACATGTGTGGCAGCTGTGATGTGGCAGCTGAGCTAGTGGTGTGAGGTCCCAGGTCACCCCACCCAAACTGCCTTCATAAAACAGAACGCCTATAGGAAGTGTGCCAAGCCCACAAGAAAGCTGCCTGTTTTCTGTTGTCGTAGAGCGAGGTGACCAGGATGAAGATCATGGGTGAGGTGATGATGGTGATTGTGATGGTCGTAGTGGCGATGGTGGCCACACTGGCAATGGATATACAACACCTTCTGCGTGATGGTAAGCAAGTCTTTGTGGCTCCTTGGCTACATCACCTCACTTCATCTCGCCCCCACATTGCTTCACATCTGTTACAGCTTCACTTTTCCTTCTTCAGGTGCATGGCGTGACCACAGGTAGTTTTTTGCTGCTTAATTTAATGGCAGCCTTAATTTACATGCCTGGCTAACTGTCTAATGTAATTGCTGCATGAATATTATCAAGTAAAGTGATCAAAGCATTGCCTCACAAACCTCCACAACATCCTCAGGCAGTAGTTTAATGAATCGTATCTAATGGTTTCATGACAGCCTTGCCTCATATACGTTCATCAAAGTCTTACCCAATAACTTAATTACAGTCTTACCCAACAGTCTCACCAGAGTCTCACCAAACTGTTAATAAAACTTATCCAATAGCTTCATAACATCCTTATCCAGCAGCTTCATGACCATCGTATCCAGTTACCTTTATATCAGTCCTATTTAAAAGAGTCTTGTTACCTTTCTCCAGTAGCTTCATGCTCTTACCAGTCATGCAATATTCCCAGTATAACGACAGTCAGTCTGGTCGAAATCCTTACCAACAATAACTGCAAAATAACAAAACTTAATTCATTTCTGGCTCGCTAAGTACATTATCTGCTTTACATTCTTCATTACGATGATTTTTGATATTTTTTACTGCTTCAGACAATATTATTCAATTTAGGAAAAAAAATCTATTATAAGTAAAAGTTTTAAAACAATGTACCTAACCAATTCAGTACCTCAAGTCCCTTGTTTTTAGGACGAAGTTACCGGATGATTTACGTTGCCAGAACCCGTTGATAATTCCTGGTGGCCCCTAGACAGTACTCAAGTAGAAACACGCCTGATGATGTCTTATGTGTTGTGGGAACTGCTGTCTTTTTTTTTTTTTTTTCCCAATGTGTGTCTGACTCTGAGCATAGGCTTCTCATCCTGCTTCCAAGACCCAGTAGTCCTCCTTCATACCGTACACCTCGATATGTCACCACTTCGGCGCTAACACCCACTGTCCATACTGAATACATGCTAGGGCTGTTTCATACCGGACTGGTGTATTGGTAATAGCTGGAGTATTTTTATGACATGTTTGCTGGTTTAGGTGTGAATGTTGCAGTGGAAGTAGGAAAGGAATAGATGATGAGGGGAAGACATCAACAACGATGATTGAACCGTCCCTGCAGCAAACGAAAAATCGCCCAGTTTAGTGGAAGAGGAGGGTTATATATGGGCCACCTTGTACAAGTGAAGAGCACAACCTTGGCATGAAAATAGCTAAATAATCAGCAGCATCTTCAAAAATATACTGATAACCAGTTGCAGTAAAGTGTTATGTATTATTATTGACTCCTTTCTGACTGCATTGCTCAAGTGGGAAAGAATGGAGAGTGTTTGATAAGTACCTTCGATAGCAGTATCTCTATGCTCCTCCATTCAATGAGTAAATTCCAGTGCCATGAAAAATACACCAAAAATCAGTCCAGGATATGCCAGTAATTATCAGTTATTGTCTTTTCAGATTGCATTGCTCAAGTGCGTGGGAACGGAGAGTATTGGACAAGTACCTTCGAAGACAGTATCTCACTACTCTTCTCTCCAACGAGTAACAAAGACCCCAGAATTACTCTCAGGCAGGGCAACAACAAGCATACAAGAAGCTGGACACCTCCTACGTCAGAGCAGAAATGGTATAATGGACACCTGACCTTGACTGGACAACCAAAGTTGCTTATAGAAGAAGAACCTATCATCTTTGATGGGTTTGAATCTTCCGTGATGAAAAGAGCAAAGTGGGATATCAATATTGAAAATGTTGACTACTGCACTGAATGCCCAAGTGGTAAGATGCATATGCATTGGCACTGCCAAGGAGCAGGAAGGCGAGGACCCCTTTTTGATAGAATAAGCTTAATAGAAAGCAAATCATTTAATCATTTATATATACATTTTTATTCATTCATTCAGGCTTCCTTAAATGATTAACACTAGATACATATCTTATTAATCGACATACTATTATAATACCTTCCAAGCAGCTTTATCTCAAGTATAATGATAACTAAGATTCAAGGCCCTTCCCTCCAATACAAAATCCTGACTGAGCCCCTTGTAGCATGGCTTTGTTTAGGTTGTGTGTGTGTGTGTGTGTGTGTACTTTCAACCCTTTGAGTGTAGATGACGTCCATTCTAATATATTTATGCTGCTGCCAGATAATGTTATTCAACTTAAGAAATACCTCTCTCTCTCTCTCTCTCTCTCTCTCTCTCTCTCTCTCTCTCTCTCTCTACATATATATATATATATATAATACACACACACACACACACACACACACACACACACACCGCTCGCTGGTTCTGTGGTAACGTTCTCGCTTGCTATCTGGTAGACGGGAGTTCGCGCCTCGCTCAGGCTGCGAAAAGCTTCACTGACGAAGTGGGTGGTTACTGTCCCCCTTGAGCAAGGGGATGGGTGTGTGCGTGTGTGAAGGTCACAGCCTTGCCCTTAGATCGGACTATATGAGCTCTCAGCTCCCTTCCGGGAGGGTAAAAAGCTGACGATCACGACCATCAAGTGATCCTGACCGACCCGGTGAATTACACACACACACACACACACACACACACACACACACACACACACACACACACACACACATGGATAGGCAGATAGATAAATAGGTAGATAGATACATATAGTTATATTGCCAGACGCCTTAATCCCGTAAGGAATGGCCACAAATATCACCTCCATGTCGCCCTGTCCCCCGTCACTTCACTACCCTGCTCCCAGCTCACACCCCCCTCTCTCATATACCTCTCCTCTTCATCCCTTCATCACATCCTTGGCCTCCCGCTCCCTCTTCCCACCTCCACCTCACTCACATACACTTTCCTCGTCAGTCTCTCGGTCTCCGATCTCTCCACATGGTCAAACTACCTCAGTGTGTTTCTCCTAACGCTTCCTGTCACATCCATAGCCACACCACAACGATCCTTCACTTCCTCATTTCTCAGTCTGTCTCTCCATGTGACTCCACCTGCTTCTTTAAAAAAACTCACTTCCACTACTCTCACTCTTGACTTGTGTCCCTCGAACAAGGTCCAAGCTTCACTTCGATACGTTAGAGATGGTATCTCAAGACTGTCATGTGGTAACTTTTTCACTTCCATGCTCACTTCCTTGATTCTTATCACTGCTTTCAAAGAACAAGCAACCATTCTTGCTTGTTTTACCCTTTCAAGCACTTCACCTTCTAAACTTCCATCCCTACTCATCACACTACCCAAGTACTTAAACGCAGTATATATATATATATATATATATATATATATATATATATATATATATATATATATATATATATATATATATATATATATATATATATGCAAGAATGAAGGAACCAAAGGCCTGGGGCTCGCAAACCGTTCCTTCCAGGAAAAAACAAAAACAATACAAGAGAGCCAAATTAAAGATCCGCTCATTTCGAGATGCCTGAACACTCTGCGTTTGAAAGACTGGAGATTATAGGAAGTAGGAAATACAGAAAGAGTGAGACAGTTCCAGAGTTGGCCTGTTACATAAATGAAGGACTGGGAGTAACGGTTAACTATTGCATTAGATAGTTGGACAGAAAAAGGATGAGAGTTTGTTGCCAGACGGGTGCTACGCACCCGTTGTAGTGGTGGAGGGATGCAGGAAGACAGTTCAGAGGAGTGACCATGGAAGTAACGACAGAAAAGAGATAAAGATGCAACAATGTGGCGAAGAGACAGAGGTTGAAGTTAATGAGACGAAAAACTTTTGACTCCACCCTATTGAGAACGGGTGTATGTGGGGAGCCTCCCCACACATGAGAGTTGTACTCCAAATAGTGGCGAATAAAACTCGTGTATAAAGTCAACAACTGTGAAGGGGTAAAGAAGGTGTGGAGTCGGCTTAGCACACCTAATCTCTTGGAAGCAGATTTTACCAGAGATGTACTATGATCTTTCCAAGATAAGGCCCGAGTAAACAAAAAAACAAGCATGTTCAAGGATGATGCAGGATTAAGCTGAATAATATTAAACATTAGAGGATATTCCTCTGAAAGATTGTGTCGGGTTGATACGTGTAAAAACTGAGTTTTTGATGCATTAAAAACAATAAGATTACGAGCCAAGTCAGACATAAGGTGTGCCATAGCCTCATCCCTTGTTTGTTGAAGTAACTGCTGAGATAGACTTTGTGGGAGTCGAATGGAAAGGTGAAGGGTGGAATCATCAGTGTACACGTGGATAGGGTTAGATGTACAGCTTAGAAGGTCGTTGATGAATATAAGGAAGAGAGTTGGTGACAGGACAGAACCCTGAGGAACACCACTGTTGATAGATCTTGGAGAAGAACGATGGCCGTCTACAACAGCTGCTATGGAACGACCAGAAAGGAACCTATAGATGAAGGTACAGATAGAAGGATAGAAACAGTAAGACGATAGCTTGGAAATTAAAGATTTATGCCAGACTCGATCGAAAGCCTTTGAGATGTCAAGTGCAATGGCAAAGCTTTCGCTAATGTCCCGAAAGGAAGAAGACCATGAGTCTGAAAGGTAGGTGAGAGGATCGCCAGTGGAGCGCCCCTGATGGAACCCATACTGACAATCAGAAAGAAGGTTGTAATAGGAAAGATGCTTTTAAATTTTTCTGTTAAGAATTGACTTGAAAACTTTTGAGACACAGGATGTTAAAGCAATTGGACGATAGATAGAGGGTTGGGAATGGTCTCCCTTCTTTGGAACTGGCTGAATGAGAGCAAACTTCCAGCAAGAAGGAAAGGTACACGTTAATAGACAAAAAGGTGAAAGAGTTTACCTAGGCATGGTGTAAGCACTGAAGCACAGTTCTTGAGGACAACAGGAGGGACCCCATCAGGCCTATATGCCTTGTTAGTATTGAGGCCAGTGATGGCAGAAAATACATCAGCTGAAGAAATTTTAATGTCAGCCATAAGGAAGTCTGAGGAAGGAAGTGATGGAGGAACAGCACCGGAATCGTCTAAGGTGGAATTGGAGGAGAAAGTCTGAGCGAAGAGATCTGCTTTATCAGTAGAAGAAATAGCTACAGAGCCCTCAGAATAGAAAAGAGGAGGGAAGGATGATGAGTTAAAGTTGTTAGAAAGGTTTTTGGCAAGGTTCCAGAAGGAGCGGGAAGAATTCGAGTTGGAAAGTTGAAAGCATTTAGTATGGATGAAATTATTTTTAGTAGAACAAAGAACAGCCTTTGCACGATTCCGGGCAGAAACATAAACAAGATGTGATTCAGGTGTGGGTTGACTCTGGCACCTTTTATAGGCTCTCTCCTTGTTGCAGACTGCATTAGAACAAGCGTGATTAAACCAAGGCTTTCTTGCATTAGTCAAAGGATATGAGAAGGGATTGTGTGTTTCCATGCCCGAGAGAATAACCTCCGTAATGCACAAGGCACAATCAGATGGCTCCCGACCATGGAAGCAATAATCATTCCATGGAAAATTAAATAAGTACTGCCTGAGGGCCTCCCAGTCTGCAGCTCCAAAGTGCCACAGACAGTTTCTTTGGAGGGTTCACAGGCTGTACCGGAGTGATAGGACAGGTTAAGGTAATAAGGTTGTGATCGGAGGAGCCCAACGGAGAGGAAAGATTAACAGTGTAAGCAGAAGGATTAGTTGTAACGAAGGGGTCAGGTATGTTGGAGCTCTCTCCAAGGCGGTCAGGGATATGGGTAGGGTGCTGTACAAGCTGTTCTAGGTCATTAAGGATAGAGGAGAGCCAAAGGTGGTGGTGAACACTGAAATCTCCGAGAATGGTGATTTCTGAGAAAGGTGAAAAGGATAGAATGTGTTCCATCGTAGAAGTAAGAGAGTCGAAGATTTTTCATAGTCAGTAGAATTTGGAGATAAGTAGACAGCGCAGATATATTTAGTCAGAGAATGACAAGAAAGCCGAAGCCAGAGAGTAAGGAATTCAGAAGAATCAAGTTCAGGAACACGAGAGCAAGATAAATTGTTGTGTACATATACATAACAACCACCTTTGGCTTTGAAATGAGTATAGAGAAAGTACGAGGAAACAGAAAATGATTTGCTGTCAGTTGCCTCAGACAGCTGAGTCTCTGTCAGGAAGAGAAGGTGGGGTTTAGAAGAGGAGAGGTGGTGTTTGACAGAGAGAAAGTTAGAGGAATGGCCGAGAATGTTGCACAAATGAAAAAGAAGTGAGTCAGGCAGTGGTCCCAGGCATCTCTCGGACTCTCACTCTTGACTTGTGTCCCTCGAACAAGGTCCAAGCTTCACTTCCATACGTTAGAGATGGTATCTCAAGACTGTCATGTAGTAACTTTTTCACTTTATGCTTGCTTCCTTGTTTCTTATCACTGCTTTCAAAGAACCAACAGCCTTTCTTCCTTGTTTTACTCTTTCAAGCATTTCACCCTCTAAACTTCCATCCCTACTCATCACACTACCCACGTACTTAAACGCAATATATATACAGTAGAGAGAGAGAGAGAGAGAGAGAGAGAGAGAGAGAGAGAGAGAGAGACTTTCATACCATTTGCAACCAAAATATTAAATACAATTTCATCTCTGTTCTAGGGATGCCAATCATTGAACTATATAGCAGCTTAGACTCCTCACAAGTGGTGATCCCACGGTCAGCAAGGGATATGGAGGAGCTACATATTGTTCCCTTAGAGAATACCGGACTCTGGATGACAGTGAACGGGGTGGACGTGAAGATATGCCAGGAAGGTGAGAGGGTGGTGGTGAAGAACAACACTGATACCGGAACCTGTCAGACACTACTTGCCAGCAAGCCCAGACAACTCCAGATCAAGTTTAGCAATGAGGGAGTTCAGGTGGGTAAATAGCCCCACAGCAGTTTCATGTGTCTTTTGAATGTCCAATTTTTCATTGAATTATCCTCTCACAAACGTGTACCGAGTTTCATTGTGTTTCATTTTTTTCCTTACAAACAATTCAACGATGGGAAACAGACGAAAGCGGTTCTTCCCAGAACAATACAAGGTATTAAGGAGTGCAGCAGTGTTAGGTGTGGCAGTGTGAGGAGCGACAGTGTGAAGTACGACGGTTTGAAGTATGAGTGTGAAAAGCTAGTGTGAAGTGTGGAAGTGTGAGGTGTGCCATGGCTGTGTGAAATGTGGCAATATGATGAGTGACAGTGCGAGGTCTGGCAGTGCGAACTGAGGAAGTGTGAAGTGCGACAGTGAGAGGAGCGATAGTATGAAGTGCGACAGTAGATGTGACAGTGAAAGAATTAGCCATGTGAAGTGTGGCAACGTAAGCTGGAGGATAGTGAGGTGTGGCAATTTGTAGTGCGAAGCTTGGCGGCTTGATGTGTAGCTGTAATGGGAGGGTAATTATGCCTTCACCTGAATTCTTGAAAATAAATAAAATACATAGCATATTTTTTATTCCCACTCAGCTTCCGTTACTGCAAGCACAATGAAAAAGGATAATAAAACTACAATTAAGTATCTTAAGACCTAATTAACTTTAAGTCTTAGAAACTCAAGCAAACCTACACATCATTGTGCCAACTTAGGACCGCCACTAGTAAGTAAAATACCACAATAAATCTCTCACACACTCATGATTAGGGCGAGTGGGGAGTCTCAGGTAGAAATCGGTGGTGTATTCTGCGAGGTAAATACAAGTTGGCCTCTAATATTAACTCCTACGGCCTCCCATCCTCTGACATGGTAATCTCTTGCGTAGGCATTTCTTCCACAGTGCCGATACCATGGATTTGATTTATTTTATTTTGACCATTTAATTTTTGAGCAAGGAAATTACTGTAAACGAACCTAACTTAAGAGTAATAAGCTAAGTAGAAGATTTTAAAAAAAACAAAAAAAACATGTCTCATACAGTGTAGTTCATTGGGGAAATTAGGAGTACGATGAAATTAGCAAAAAAAAAAAAAAAAAAATTGTATTAGAGTCAAACAAGTAAGTTCACCTTTAAATGGCACTTTGGTTCTTATGTGACCTTGAAAGAAGTTGAGGCTTTAAATTCGAGATATTCTACAGTTCATATTGAAATTAATAAGAATAAGAAAAGAAAATGCTGTGCACAATATAACAACACCATAACAGACAAATTTTCTAGCAAGGTTTAGTTCATTTGACTTCTATAGTAAATCCACTTGCTAGGAACTTCACTCTGTATCTTGTACGTTCATGAGGGATATACAGCTAAGCACTAACTTTTTTTGGAGGGTAAAATAGCTTAGGCTAATTATATCTGCACTGTTCACTTATCCCCTAATTCTACTGACTATCAAATATTCTTCGACTATCTTACTTCTACAATGGAACACAGTCTATCCATTCCTCCTTTCTATGAAATCTCAGTTCTAGGAGATTTCAATGTTCATCACCACCTTTGGCTCTCCTCTCACTGATCCACCTGATCAACAAGCCTACACCTTTTCTATCCTTAATGACCTAGAGCAGCTTGTACAGCATCCTACCCGTATCCCTAACTGCCTTGGAGAGAGCTCCAACATATTTGACCTCTTCCTTACAACTAATCCTTCTGCTGACACTGTTAATCTTTTCTCTCCTTTGGGCTCCTCCGATCACAACCTTATCGTCTTAACCTATCCTACCACTCTGTTACGGCCTGTGAACCCTCCAAAGAAACGTTGTCTGTGGCACTTTGGAGCTGCTGACTGGGAGGCCGTCAGGCAATACTCCTTTGATTTTTCCTGGAATGATTATTGCTTCCATGGCCAGGAGCCATCTGAGTGTGTCTCGTGCATTACGGAGGTTATTCTCTCGGGCATGGAAGTATACATTCCTTTCTCATATCCTTTGACTAATGCAAGAAAGCCTTGGTTAATTCACACATGTTCTAATGCTGTCCGCAACAAAACGTACCAGACCCAACCCACCCCTGAATCACATCTTTTATACGTTTCTGCCCGGAATCATGCTAAGTCTGTTCTTTGCTCTGCTAAAAATAATTTCATCTGTACTAAATGCTCTCAACTTTCCAACTCGAATTCTTCCCGCTCCTTCTGGCACCTTGCCAAAAACCTTTATAACAACTTTACCTCATCATCCTTCCCTCCTCTTTTCTACTCTGATGGCTATGTAGCTATTTCTTCTACTGATAAAGCAGAGTAGTAGAGGTAGGCAGCCCCGTCCAGGGAAGTACTACCGCCAAGGTAACAGGAGACTCAGGGAATAATTCCATTTTCTCTCCTAGACCTTGGTAGCTAGTTACACATCGTTCTGCCTCAAACATCAGAGGGCATCAGGTTGCCCTCTTTACACAACACACACATCCACCTTATATCACATTGCCTTAAACAAGCTATCCTCTCTCCATAAAACACCAATCTTGTTGTCATTACATATCATACACATTCCACACACATCCCTGCTCTCCCCCCCCCATAAAAAGAACCATGGCTGGAGCTATACTGAGAATTATTGCGGTGGTTTCTCGGGTGACCACCACCGGCAGGGCTGGGTCGTTTGCACAGGGCCCTCCCGGTCGTCATCAGGCAACTGTGCCACCTCCAGTGTTGCGGCGCCCTAAATCTGCTCTCAGTGCAGTAAAATTTTCTTTTGCAGTATTAGGGGACTTCACTCCAGCATCAGTTCTGTTCAAAATTTTCTCCAGTTTGAATCCCCTGACCTGCTATTTTTGACAGAGACACAAGTAAGCTCCACCTCTGATTTAGCTAGATTTAATTTTCCTGGTTATATCTTGTTTCAAAATTTCAGACCCAAAGGAGGCGTATGTTGCCTTGCTAAATCAGAAATTGCCCTGGAGGAGAATATTAAATTTAATTTTCCTCATTTCGACTATTCCATATACAAATTAAATTCTTTTGGTAAAATTAAGTATTCCTGTTGTGTTTATCGTTCCCCTAATGCCCCTCCAGAGCCGAGTTTATTTGACTCTGTGTCTTCACAACTAAGTGTCCTCAGCATTAATATTGCATCAGAAATTACTATTCTGGGTGATTTTAATGTCCATAATGTTGAATGGCTCACTTATTTGCCAGAACTGATGACTCTGGTCTTGAATGTGAGCTATTTGCAGACTCATTTAATCTCACCCAGTTAGTCAGTCAACCCACCCGTGTACCAAACAGCCCCAGTCAAAATCCCCACCTATTGGACTTGTTTCTAACAACCAATTCAGATAATTATAGTGTCGAAGTTAAGTCCCTCCTCGGATCCTCGGATCATTGTCTGATTCAAGCCACCAGTTTAACACCTACCACATCCTCCTGCTCTGAACAGGTCGTGGTGACTAAATGGCACTACGACAGGGCAGACTTGGAGGGACTCCATAATTTTTTCATGGATGTTCCTTGGACCTCCTTTTTCTGCCAAGATGCAAATTTCACATTGGGCCACATACAGGATTTCATTAAAGTCGGCATGGAAACATTCATTCCCCATCATAGTTACGGAAAAAGATGTAATTCTCCTAAATGGTTTGACCACAATTGTGCTAGAGTAACAGAACATAAAACAATAGTCTATAACACTTATACAAGAACCAAAACCAAAGAAGCCTTCAACTATTATAGAAATGTCAGAAACCATGCTAAAATTATCATCAATCTTTCTAAATCAAACTTTCTGCATAGACAGGCTAACAAACTACTAAACAACCCAAATGATAACAAAATATTCTGGTCAACCCTTAATTCATTCAAAACTAACTTCACTATCTCCTCTTCCATTCCACCTTTACAGTTCCTCAATGGAAATCTAGTAAGTGACCCACGTGGAAAAGCCAACCTTCTTGTTGACATTTTTTCGACAAACTCAACCCTAAATACAGAAAATTACAATATTCCTGTACTTGATTTTTATTCCCCTCAAATACCTCCTTTCATGATTCACACCAGATACGTACAAGCTGTATTACAGAATCTCTCAGCAGACAAAGCTACTGGTCCAGATGAAATTCCTTCAATAGTACTTAAAAATTGTTTTTCAGTGTTGGCTCCTGTATTGGCAAAATTTTTCCGCCTATGCATCTGTAACTCAAGTTTTCCAGCCTCTTGGAAAGAAGCAAATATCCACCCTGTTCCTAAAAAGGGGGCAACTTCTGATCCATCAAACTATAGACCAATTGCAATAACTTCCATTCTTGACAAAGTTTTTGAGACGCTAATTAACAAACACATAATCAAGCACCTAGAAATCAATAAATTAATCAATGAACGGAAGTATGGATTTAGACAAGAACGTTCAACTGTAGACATTCTTTGCCTTCTTACCCATCAGATTAACAAAACAATAGACCAACACAGTGAAACACACACAATAGCACTTGATATATCAAAAGCATTTGACGGAGTATGGCACCGGGCCTTATTGTCTAAGATGTCACACTATGGCCTTGCATCACTGGTTCCTCTGGTTTCTTCTTACCTTCATAATAGAAAAAGACGGGTCATAGTAAATGGTATTTATTCTCAGTTTCATTCCATAAATGCTGGCGTACCTCAGAGATCAGTTTTGGTGCCAACCCTCTTTCTCATTCATATAAATGACCTACTATCTGTCACGCACAACCCAGTACACTCTTATGCTGATGACTCGACCCTTCATAGTTCTTTCACATTTAGTACCTCCTTTACACAATTTCATATTATAAATTCCCAAATAAACACAGCAATTTCTCTGAACCAGGACCTTTCTAAAAATTAATCGGTGGAGATAAACAAATCTGGTCTCATTAATGCTCAGAAAACTAAATACATTAATTTCTCCAACAAGAAAAAACCCTCAGACTCTCACATAATTTTAAATGATGTCAATATTCCCATATCCACTACCATTGATATCCTAGGTGCTACTCTAAACCCCAACCCAAGCTGGACAGCTTATGTTAAATCCCTTGCTAAATATGCTTCCAAAAAATTGGGACTTATGTACAGAGTTCGTGAGTTCTTCACTGACGAGCAGATGGCCACAATATACGAAAGTCATGTGCGTTCTCAGATCGAATACTGTTCACCACTGTGGAGTGGATGTGGAGCGGTTGCATTGAGGCAGTTGGACAAAATTTAAAAAAAAAGCCATTAGATTAATCAATAATCCTGCCATCACTCAAGACCTTCCTCCATTATCAGTACGTAGAGATGTTGCTTCTTTAGCATTATTTTATAGATATTTTTACCGTAAGTGTTCAGACGAACTGGCTTCAATTGTTCCTCCCCTTCACATTTTGTCACGAAAAACTCGGGCAGCTAGGAGCGCTCATGATTTCACACTCTCTCCCCCGCAATGCAGAACCTCTGCTTATCAAAATTCATTTATCCCCAGAACTACTACTCTCTGGAATTCACTTCCTGGGAGTTGTTTCCCACAAACATTTAATCCACATCAATTCAAATCCAGTTGTTATAAATATTTTATGAATGGAGAATGCCTTTAGGCACATGGACTTATTCTTTTTTCCCTTTGTTTTTCCTTCGTCCATTCATTATCTATTTAAAAAAAAAAGAAGATCTCTTCGCTCAGACTTTCTCCTCCAATTCCACCTTAGACGATTCCGGTGCTTCCTCCATCACTTGCCCCTCTGACTTCGTCATGGCTGACATTAAAATTGCTTCAGCTTATGTATTTTCTGCCATCACAGGCCTCAATACTAACAAGGCATATGGGCCTGATGGAGTCCCTCCTGTTGTTCTCAAGAACTTTGCTTCTGTGCTTACACCCTGCCTAAGCAAACTCTTTTGCCTTTGTCTATTAACTTGTACCTTTCTTCCTTGCTGGAAGTTTGCTGTCATTCAGCTAGTCCCAAAGAAGGGTGACCATTCCCAACCGTCTAACTATCATCCAATTGCTTTATCATCCTGTATCTCAAAACTATCTGAGTCAATTCTTTATAGAAAAATTTTAAAGCAACTTTCCTATTATAAACTTCTTTCTGATCGTCAGTATGGGTTCTGTCAGGGGTGCTTCACTGGCGATCTTCTCACCTACCTTTCAGACTCCTGGTCATCTTCCTTTCGGGACTTTGGCGAAAGCTTGCCATTGCACTTGACATCTCAAAGGCTTTCGATCGAGTATGGCATAAATCTTTAATTTCCAAACTGCTCTCTTACGGTTTCTACCCTTCTATCTGTGCCTTCATCTATAGCTTCCTTTCTGGTCGTTCTATAGCCGCTGTTGTAGACGGCCATAGTTCTTCTCCTAGATCTATCAACAGTGGTGTTCCTCAGGGCTCTGTCCTATCACCAACTCTCTTCCTTTTATTCATCAGTGACCTTCTAAGCTGTACATCTAACCCTATCCACTCATACGCTGATGACTCCACCCTTCACCTTTCCATTAGGTTCCCGCAACGCGTCTCAACAGTTACTTCAACAAGCAAGAGATGAGGCTATGGCACACTTAATGTCTGACCTGGCTAGCATCTCTGACTGGGGTAAAAATAATCTAGGTGTTTTTAATGCATCAAAGACTCAGTTCTTACAGCTATCAACCTGACAAAATCTTCCACAGGTATACCCACTAATGTTTAATACTCTTCAGCTTAATCCTGCATCATCCTTGAACGTGCTTGGGGTTTGATTTGCTCGGGACTTATCTTGGAAAGATCATATTACATGTCTGGTAAAATCTGCTTCCAAGAGATTAGGTGTGCTAAGCCGACTCCGTTCCTTCTTTACCCCTGCACAACTGTTGACTCTATACACGGGTTTTTCGCCCCTGTGTGGAGTACAACTCTCATGTGTGGGGAGGTTCCCCACATACAGCTCTTCTCAACAGGGTGGAGTCAAAGGCTTTTCTTCTCATTAACTTGACTCTCCCGAAATTGTCCGACTTAAAATACAGACAAGATACGTATAATCCATCCTAGACATTTTACCAACCAACAAAGCTCCAGGCCTAGATGGAATTCCGCCAATTGTTTTGAATAAGTGTTCCCCTGAACTTGCCTCTGTTCTAGCTAAATTACTCAGACTATACATACGTACTTCTTTATTCCCAAATTCATTGAAAGAAGCCAATATTCATCCAATTCCGAAGAAAGGAAGTTCGTCTGACCCCACTGATTACAGACCAATAGCTGTCACATCTTCTCTTGGTAAGGTATTTGAAACTTTAATTAAGAAGCACATTGTTAAACATCTTGAATCCAACAACTTAATTAGTGATAGACAATATGGTTTTTGCCACGAAAGATCCACCATTGACATACTCAATCTCCTAACTCATACCATCCATCAGTCAATTGATCTACATTGAGAAACTCATGCAGTAGCTCTTGATAATTCTAAAGCTTTCGACAGAGTATGGCACCGTTCACTGCTGTCTAAACTCCCTTGCTATTGACTAACGTCTTTTGTTCCTTTGATTTCTTCATATCTTAGTGACAGGAAAATAAGAGTAAAAGTAGATGATATATATTCCAATTTCCACTCAATTAACGCCTACGTTCCACGGGATCAGTTCTGATGCCAACCCTATTCCTAGTTCATATTAATGATCTCTTATCTGTCACCCACCATCCCATTCACTCATATGCAGATGACTCGACACTACATAGTTCATTCACACTCAGACACCCATTTACAAAGTTGAATATCTCTACCTCTCAACTCAGTACAGTACAGCCATCTCCATAAATCAAGACCTATCTACGATCAGTGAATGGGGACAAAACAACCTTGTCTCTTTTAATGCTAGTAAAACTAAATGTATACAGTTTACTAATAGACAGATATTGCCAGATTCGTACATTACCTTCAGTGCTACTAATATTCCCATCTCCAAAAGTATTGAAATTCTTGGCATCTCGCTTAACAACGTCTTCAGCTGGACCTCTCATGTCAGATCACTTGCTAAAACCGCCTCAAAGGAACTTGGATTATTGCACAAGGTCCGTAACTTCTTCGCTGACGAGCAGTTAGCTATAATTTATAAGAGTCATGTGCGCTCTCAGCTTGAATATTGCTCACCCATGTGGAATGGTTGTGGAGAGGTTGCATTAAAACAACTAGACAAAATTCAGCATAAAGCTGTTAGAATCATTAACAACCCTGCCATTACAAATGAATTACCTCCACTGCAACTAAGAAGGAATGTTGCCTCCCTTGCATTATTTTACAGAAATTTTTTTGGCAAGTGCTCAGACGAAGTTGCGTCCATGGTGCCACCTCTCCATGCCTTCCCTCGTGCTACACGGGCATCTGGTAGCGCTCATGACTGGAATGTCTATCAGCCATATTGCAGAACTTCTGCCTATCAGAAATCTTTCATTCCCCGAACTGCATCTCTCTGGAACTCGCTCCCCCAGAGTTGTTTCCCTTCATATTTTAACCCACAGCTGTTCAAGTCAAACTGTTACAGATATTTTATGAACAGAGGACACCAGTAATCTGATGTATGGATTATTTTTCTATTCATTTGTTTTTCCTTCCTCTGTTCTGTTATTAAAAAAAAAACAAGTCTCCTCCTCTTACTGACTCCCTTCAACCTCTGTCTCTTCGCATCACTGTTGCATCTTTATCTCTTTTCTATCGCTACTTCCATGGTCACTGCTCCTCTGAACTGTCTGCATGCATTCCTCCACCTCTACAATGGGCACGTAGCACCCGTCCAGCAGCAAACTCTCATCCCTTTTCTGTCCAACTTTCTAATGCAAGAGTTAACCGTTACTCCCTGTACTTCATTTATGCAACAGATCAGCTCAAGAACTGTCTCCCTCTGTCTGTATTTCCTGCTTCCGATGATCTCCAGTCTTTCAAACGCAGTGTATCCAGGCAGCTCGAAATGATCCGATCTTGACTTTGGCTCTCTCTTGTATTTTGTTTTTCTCTTGGAAGGAACAGTTATTGCAGGCTCGTGGCCTTTGGTTCCTTCTTCCTCGCATGAAAAAAAAAAAAAATAAAGATATCCATGGAATTCTGAGTATAGGAGGGAGCCACTGCTGTTTTCTAGCCCCATGAGAAAGAGCGAGGTGTCCTTGCGGGATCAGAAGAGGGAAATATTTGCTTTCTTAACAGGTTTTGCAACTCACTTCATACTTAGTTTGGCAATATGTATTTAACTTGATGGGAAAGGTTTTCGAATATTAGTATCCTCGTGTACTCAGCTACTTTTAATAATTTCTCTTTTTTTAAGAATATATGAACGGAGGAGAAAGGAGCGTCATGACGTCATTGTGGGAGAACGGTGACGTCAGTGGTGGTAGGCATTTGGTAATGACGTCTGGCATCTTGAACCTACAGTAATCCAGTACCCGTAACGCTCACTGTGGCTTAATATTACAGTAAATGCAAAACATTACTGTACCTATTTCATGATACATGAAATGGAATGGAAAAGTTGTACTTAATACTTCTCGACAAACGCCACAAACTGCGAGTGTTACTACATAGCAGTATAAGATGCTGCAGTACTCCTATAAGGCGTAGCTGTGTAAAGTACGACAGTGAGATGTCTGGCTGTGATAATATGGCAGTGCAAGGGACGGCAATGTGAGGTATGGCAGTGTGAGATGGGGCGCCTTTTGTGAGATGTGGGAGTGTGAAGTGCGGCAGTATGAGGGATGGCAATGTGAGCTGATGCAGTGTGAAATATGACGGTGAGGTGTGATAGTGTGAGGTGCAGGAATGTGAGGTGTGACAGTGTTTTTTATCCACAGATATCAGTATGTAATCCAGAAATATCGGTGCACACTTGTCGCGAAAAAATCTGGCGATGGCTACTGCAAAATCCCAGATTATTTAACCCTACATTTATATAATTCTTTTTAAAGGATGGGATATATATATATATATATATATATATATATATATATATATATATATATATATATATATATACAGAGAGAGAGAGAGAGAGAGAGAGATAGTTATAGAGAGAGAGAGATAGATAGATAGATATAGATATAGATAGATAGATAGATAGATATAGATATAGATAGATAGACAGATAGATAGATATCGCTTGCTTGATATTACCTAGTCAGTACCGTCAACCTAAGTACTGTATATTCAGATGATAGCAGATAAATTACCCTGGAACATCAGGATCTATATTGAAAATTTAGAATATCATCGGACCCCCCCTGCGCCATTTTTTTTTTCTAGTGTGCACTGCCTCCTATTATGACTTCGTTCTCAGATCGGCATGAAGGACGTCCGTCTAAAGAGGTCGGCAGAAAAGAGCGTGAAGATGGACAAGGCTGTGAACGGGTCGGTGTTCATCATACAGTGCCTCCACGACTGTAATTACACACCCAACACAGGTACTGCTTTTCCTACTCCATCCTCCAACATCATTCACACAACACCAACAGATATTATTACACACAAGACTAAAAACTTACAAGCAAACTGTTAAAATACTTTCTCCTATTGTAAATACCTCAGTAGTTCCTTCCTCTCAGACGTTGCCTCCCATGAATTTCACCCGGATCCATCAGGTCACAGACCAAGCCTATCCCACTGCACCACACTAACTTGAAAAGTTCCAGAATTCTATCGGCCTACAAAAGTCGATGACATTTTTCCTTTTCCTCTATATCCATTCTTTCTCCTTCCCTGATTTTTCTTCTGTCCTTTTCCGTCCTCTCCTTCTTCCGCCTTCTACTATTCTTCCTCAATTTCCTTCTGCCCCATCATTTAATCATTCTCTTCTCTTCTTCCGTCATCATTTTCCTTCTTCGTCTTCACTTCAGTGATCATCACCACATTCTACCACCATTCCATGCCATTCTCCCTATGTTGGCCTCCAGTTAATCCTTCTACAAGCATCCACCTGGTATTGTTTGACACCATAGAACATAATGAATCGGCTGCACTCTCCAACACTAATTATACTGAAAAGCATCTGTGTACTGAAGGTTTTAGTGGAAATTGCTTCTAATTCAGTTTCTTCCAATATCTCCTAGAGGTCCCCATTGATCTGAGTGACCATCGATGAATAGTTGCAAATATTTAATAAAACATGTCATGTCACTGAAAAGGTGAAGCGAGGTCATCAATGCATCAGCTTACTGACCATAATTACTAACACTGGAAACCTACTCACCTCAGTAAAGTTCTGCAATTTTTGTTACAAAGATTAGCCTATCTAGAGGCTGAAAATTTTTATCGACATATATGTCTATATATACTTATTTCACTTAAATTTGCAACAGAATAGTCGTCCGTTTCCATCTCATTTCACGTACCTCAGTGGAGGAAAAAGATAATGCTACAGCTCTACATTCTTTTCATAGCACTTCTTCGTGATCAGAGCCATATTTTACTGTTGAAGAAGAACAAGGGGGATTCAGGAAGGGAAGAGGGTGTGTAGATCAGATATTTGTTCTAAGATGTTTAGTGAAGAAGTATCTAGAGAAGGGAAAGAAAGTGTATGCTGCCTTATGACAGAATAGATAGGCAAGGTATGTGGAATGTATTAAGAATACATGGAGTGGAGGGGAAAATGTTGAGTGTTGTGAAGAGTATGCACAAAGGAGCTAGGGCTACGGTGCGAGTGGATGGTGAGCTGAGTGAGTTCTTTGATCTCAATGTGGGACTGAAACAGGGTTGTGTGATGTCTCCATGGCTGTTTAATATATACATGGATGGGGTTGTAAAGGAGGTGCAAGGTAGGGCAGTGGATGTGGGGGTGGCTCGAATGAATGAGGGTGAGATGTGGAAGATTCCGGTGTTGCTGTTTGCTGATGATACAATATTGTTGAGTGAAGATGAATGGGAGTTGCAAGGTTTGGTGAATGAATGTGGGAGAGTGTGTAGGAAGAGGAATCTGAAAGTTAATGTAAACAAGAGTAAAGTTATGGTGTTTGAGAGGAATGAAGTCACAGAATGCACAGTGAGGTTGGATGGTGAGGATATGGAGAATGTGAGTGCATTCGAGTACTTGAATAGTGTAATAAGTAAGGATGGAACTTTTGGGGATGAAATGCTTGAAAGGGTACGGCAGGGAAGGAAGGTTGTTGGTTCACTGAAAGCAGTGATGAGAAATTGAGAGGTGAGTATGGAAGTTAAGAAGTCACTGCATGATAGTATTGTGAGCCCTACCCTGACGTATGGAAGCGAGGCATGGACCTTGCTGGAGGAGAACAAGTCAAGAGTGAGAGCAGTAGAAATGAGTTACTTGAGAGGAGTATGGGGAGTGATATGGGGGAACAGGTTGGTGAATGAAGAAGTGAAAGAACGTTGTGAGGTTGATATTGATGTGGTTGAGAAGATTAGGAGAAATACACTGAGGTGGTTTGGACATATGGAGAGAATGGAGAATGAAAGACTGACTAAGAGGGTGTACGTAGGTGAGGTGGAGGGAGAGAGAGGGAGGGGAAGACCGAGGATGAGGTGGAGGGATGGAGTTAAGAGGTATATGAGGGAGGGGGGAGTCAGCTGGGGCAAAGGTAGGCAAATGGTGGGTGACAGCGACTTGGAGGCGATTTGTCTGCGGCCACCCTTTGCGGGATTAGGGCGTCGGGCTATAGATAGATAGAAAGAAGCTATTGTCAAAATTCATCATTCAAGATGGAAACATGGCAATTTTAGACCAACTGAAAAAAAAAAAAAAAGTAAAGCAAGAATGCAAACACAGTTGGCAATGGTAAATGAATACGAATGATTATTTTGGGTCTGACTAATCAATTGCGCCAAATAACTGTCAACTCGTGAAAATAGAATGAAATGGATTATTTATCAGCTTTAGCTAAAACTGTGAACTGATTACGAACTTTAGGAGACATTATCAATACCTGTGTATGGCTTTAGCTCCCTGAGTAATAGTTTATAACGGTTTTCATAGGAGTACCTGTACTGTATATTGTTGTTAACGATATGACTAATGCTACTGTTAAAATCTCATTATCCTATATAGTAAATAGCCAGGACATTACTCTAAATTCTTGGTATCAGGTTATTTCACTCAGTTTTGGAAAAATCTTTCAGAAAGAAGATTTCAGAAACTATCTTCTGCAAGAGAACAGGCAAGGTTCTTCGGGTGATATTGCATGAAAATAAATACGTGTTAATAATTTCATATTCATTTGGTTACTCCATTATTATTTATTTTATGTACTTATATATTTTCAGGTTCCAAGCATAACATCGGAATTATCATCCTGATTTCTTACCTTGTGGTGTGTACATTCTCATCCTCAAGGTAGTCCTTCTCTACGAACAACAGGTATGACTAGTGTACACACTCGTCCTTATACACACCCTTCCCCACATCCACCCTGCCTCATGCACACCATGCACCCCACACAGACACTGTTCTGTAAACACAGCTCTATAAAACCCCTCCCTCAAACATGCTCTGACTGAAACACATTGCACCATAGTCTTTATCCCAGTCACACCCAACCCTCCCCCAGCACCACCATAGACACACCTTGTCCCACACATACCCTGCCTTACTCACATCCTGCATATATATATATATATATATATATATATATATATATATATATATATATATATATATATATATATATATATATACTGTATAGAGAGAGAGAGAGAGTCGCCACACCTTTAGCCTAGTTTTCTGGATATTAACAGGACCTCTCAGTTGGACTTGATGTATTTGTCAAACCTGCAGTTACAGAGACCTAGCGTTTAACATACAGCATAGGAATCATTCTTTTACTATAGTAAAATAAGCACAGTATTCAGTCATATCCATCATAATCACTTGGTATATTTACACACATACACACATGTGCATCCCTCAGCTACATCAATCCTTAAACACTTAATTGCCACCAAACACGTGATGACGCAACTTACTTGGTGAGGGCCTGTGAGGGTTTATGACATCATGGCCGCAGTATGTGACTACTGACGTCGCTGTTACCTACAGCAATGTCACTCCTAGCCGCTTCAGCTCACGAAGTTTGTGTGTTGACTCTCCAACCTCGATCTCCAGACTAATTTCTCCCCCAACAAATTCTGTGGTGTAAGCACACTTCCTCATGATAGATGACAAACACTTTCAGTCTGACCCCCCCCTATCTTACATCAAAACTCCTCTCACCACCTGTCTATCCATTGCCACCCTGCGCCTTATTCAGCAGTAAAACACGTGTTTATTAATTGCCACCTGCACCTTAATCAGGAATAAATTTAACTCTCAATTAATCATCAGTGATCTCTGCAGAACATCTCAATCCATGACCAACAATGCATGCGGCGACAACACCCCCTCCTTTGAGGGGCCGCGCTCTAACATGCATTGGCTATAGCAACACTCACCTGAAGCCCGATAAGCGACGTCGCTATTAATCATCTCCAGCTGGGCAGCACCATGTGATCGACCATTGCCTGTTGGGCAATACCACCTCGTCAGCCATTACCTGTTTGGGCAATGCCACACTCTTTGCCCTCGCCCGTTAGCCATTACTTATTGGGGCGATGTCACACCATTGGCCTTTGTCTGTTGGGCAGCGTTGTATTGCATGTTGTCAGCCATCGCCTGTTGGGCGGCGCTAAGTAGTCGGCCATTGCCTGCTGGTGCAATGCCACTGCCGGCGACCGCCTTTTGGGCAGTGTCACACTATTGGCCATTGCTTGTCGGGCAATGCCCTGCTAATGGCCATCGTCTGTTGGGCGATGTCACACTATTGGCCGTCGCCTGTTCAGGCAAAGTCACATTGTAGGCCACTGCCTGTAGGGGTGATGCCATATAGTTGGCCATTGTCTGTTGGGGCAATGCCACACTGTAGTGTCCGGAAGTGATAATGAGTTGTATCTAGTTCATTTTATATGACCAAAAGTTTGGTTGAGTGAGAGTGTGTGGCCGGGGCATAGATGTTACCATGCGGACATGACCAGAACATGGATTAAGTTACTAGTTCCTAAGTAATTTTTTTTTTCCCACTGTAATTTACAAGTAATAAGTCTCTTTATAATATAAAATCTCGAGTGGATGGGAATATGTGCCTTGGTCAAGTAATGCTATTGACTGTTGGGGCAATGCCACACTGTAGTGCCTGGAAGTGATAATGAGTTGTATCTAGTTCATCTTATATGACCAAAAGTTCGATTGAGTGAGAGTGTGTGGCCGGGGCATAGTTGTTACCATGCGGACGTGACCAGAACATAGATTAAGTTACCTAGTTGCTAAGTCATTCTTTTTTCCTACTGTAATTTACTAGTATTAAGTCGCTTTATAATATAAAATCTCGAGTGGATAGGAATATGTGCCTTGGTCACGTAATCCAGCATAATGTACGCGTGCGCAAAGTGAGTGATGTAAGGCACGATGATTTTTATTGTTTTTCGATGTAAGGGTATAAAGAGAGGTGTTGTTGAGTAGTTATAATTACTAGAGTGTCATTTTTTTCGGGTAATCAATTGTAAGGGGAAAGACATCACACTGAGTCTATCACGAGTCTGTAATAATAAAAATTTTAAATAGCATAAGCAATCATCCCCCCCCCTCCCCCTTTCCATCACATAGTCTTGGCGTGTGTTTCACTCGCTCACTGGCCGTGTTATGTGATGGGTGGTAGGTATTGTCGTCATCCTCCCCCTCCAAGGAATTCTATAAGTAATTTGATGATATTTATGTCTGGTATGTTGAAGCGCGAATAAGTGACACTCCACGTGTGATAATAGTGACAAAAATAGAGAAATAGACTCGGGGTAGAATCAAGTGTTGTCGCTCCTCAGAAAGTGTGTATCGGTGATGCCATTAGCCATTGGAAGAGCGAGTCCTGAGTTTCCCGCTCACCACTCTGGTATTCTGTGAGCTGAATAGTGAGGTATTTCCCATATATTTGTGTACTGTACTTTATATTATTATTTAATATGTAACTGGAATATGAGAATGCTAGCTACAGAGTCCTGTCTGAGCCTCAGATAAATATGTGATTTTTGTGGGCCAAGTATCAGGTGCCCGGGAACTGTAAATTGTTAATATGTGTCGGGATGACTTTGCAATTCAGTACTTATTAGGGCTGTGTTGTGAGTTAATGTTCACGTAGTTACTTTGTGAGGCACAATGATATTGATACAGTGATGATATTCATGGTTAGAGTTAAAAGTTATTCATGCTTACTGTATTTGTTGTAGTACTTTCTCTTCCATGTTATCCCTACAATAAGTATTATTTTGAGCAGACCTATGTGTCTGTAGTGCCATGTGTTATTCTGTTATCACTTGAGATGCCGAGTGTTGTAACTCATGTTTATTATGAGACTTTCCTGATCATGTGAAGGGATTACTTGCATTTAGGAGAAGAGTTATTCATTATACATATTAACTTTTAGTGGGTCCAAGTGTGGAGGTTGAAGTACCAGTGAGTGAGTCAAAGTTCAAGTGTGGAGGTCGAAGTCCCAGTGAGTGGGTCAAGGTCCCAGCGTGGAGGTCAAGGTCGGGAGTGGCAGAGGACTGGACCAGTGAACTATGTGCTCAGAGGGACGATTATGAAGAAACATATTGGACTGGGACAAAGGAGCTAAGTTTTGTGGATTTGATATTAGGACCATATATATTTTTTTTGAACAACGTGCCAACTGATTCAGGTTTAATCTGTAAAGCAAGTAGCTGGGGAAGATTTCTACCTTTTGGTCTTGTTAATACACATTTCCTCCCACTCGAACTTCATTGTTTGTATAACCCTTGAGAACTAGTGGTATAGAGCTTACCTAGTAGTTGTTAATGTGAAATCTTAGAAGCATTTGGGGAAATTACGAAGGTTTGGCTTAGGTTGGCCGAGTTGGAGACTGGTCCCATCATTCTGGCATGCTACCACTCTTAACTTGACCAATTGAAATGTAATAAACGCAACCGAAGAGGCCGCTAGTGGGAGAGAGTCTCCGTCAATCTGAGTTCCCGACCGTTCCAGCACACAGTGGTCATCAATAGTGACTTGAATTTCTGCCCCTTTTGACCACGTAAAAGTCTGGATCACAGAGGTGACAGTACAACACAACTGGCCATCGCCTGTTGTGGCGATACCACACTATTGGCCATCGCCTGTTGGGGCAATACCAAGACTATTGGCCATTGCCTGTTGGGGTGATACCACACTATTGGCCATCGTCTGTTGGGGCAATACCACACTATTGGCCAACGCCTGTTGGTGTGATGCCACCACACTATTGCCCATCGCCTGTTGGGGCATTGCCACATTGTCAGCCATCACCTGTTACATAGTCTGCCATTGCCTGTTGGGCGATGCCACTGTCGGCCATCGCCTGTTGGGCGATGCCACTGTCGGCCATCGCCTGTTGGGCGATGCCACTGTCGGCCATCGCCTGTTGGGCGATGCCACTGTCGGCCATCGCCTGTTGGGCGATGCCACTGTCGGCCATCGCCTGTTGGGCAATGCCACACTATTGGCCATCATCTATTGGGGCGATGCCACACTATTGGTTATCGCCTGTTGAGTGACACTACGTAGTCGGTCATTGCTTGTTGAGGCAATGCCGCTGCTGGCATCTACCTGTTGGACAGTGCCACACTATTGGCTGTTGCCAGTTGGGCAACACCACGTACTCGACCATTGCCTGTTGGGCAATGACACTGCTGGCCATCACCTGTTGGGTGATGCCACACTATTGGCCATCGCCTGTTAATTCAGTGCCACACTACTGGCCATTGCCTGTTGGGCAATACCACACTATTGGTCAGTGCCTATTGGGGCGATGCCACATCGTCAGCCATCACCTGTTGAGCGATGCTATGTAGTCAGTCATTGCTTGTTGGGGCACTGTCACTGCTGGCCACCGTCTGTTGGGCGGTGCCACACCATTGGCTGTCGCCTGTTGGGCAACACCATGTAATTGACCATTGTCTTCTGGGGCAATGCCACTTTGTTGGCCATCGCCTGTTGGGCAGTGCCACACCACTGGCTGTCACCTGATGCAGCACTGAAGGAAACATCTCCACAGTTGGAACTCGTAATAAATGGACTGCTTTCTCTTCCTAACATTCACACTAACAACTGTCATGTCCACCTCAGAGGACTGACATCTGGAGTCATTGGCAAGAGCCCCATGAGTAGTCATGTAGGTTTCCTTTAAGCTGAAGGTCTTAGCCAGATTCCACATACAGTATGACCGGTCACTACCTGTGTCAAAGAGTGCCAAATTATCATACCTTTAGTGGGAACCTCTGAACATCACACCTTAACTTTAACAGCCAGCAACAATATCTTCTCCTGTAAAGTTCAGATGTTTATGTCCTCTTTGGACAGGGTGTGTCTCCACTGCATGGACGTAGCTTGACTGCTTTGTGGTGGGGATTTTCCCATCTATGTGTGCGGCCTCGTCCCCTTGTTCAGCCTCCACAATCATTCACCCACCTGTACTTGCATCATCCTTCACTTGTTTGTCTGAGTCTCTCTTCCAGCCGTGATTGCCTACTGCATACTCTTGCACGCACAATGCTCACTGTTCGATCACCAGCCTTCTTGGAAAAGCCCAGATTTGATGGTCCCGGGTCCAGAGCAACGTCTGAGTGGTGAAGCAGACTTGCTTGTTTCTCCTGGCAACCGCTTGCCCAACATTCACCGACTGTGTGTCCCATCTTGAGGCACAGAGAGCATCCCTTAAGTTCACGCACCATATGTTTCCTTTCTTTGAATGACATACTTCTGAAGTGACTGTACCTCATCAAACCGTGTGGTTCACCAGATAAAGGACATCCAGGCTGGCTGGGTCAAGGTTGCTCCCGTTGCTAGGTTGGTTTTTTTCCAGTAAGCAGTCCTATTGCACTGCTATTCCTGTAAGTCAGTCTTGACTTCTGTACCATCTGCAAATCATCTAGAACTACAACGTTTTCTTCAAGATTTTCCGCCAGCCACTTCACTAGTCCTGTCTGTTTGCCAGATTTCCTCTGTAACTTCCTCACAGCATATATGTATCGTTCCTTCAGTTTGGGGGGAAATTTCGTGACAATCATGCAGAAGCTTTGTCTGGTTTCCAGCTCTTGCATAAGGTCCATTTGCTCTAGGTGATTCACTGTAGCCCACACCTGTTGTGCTAGGAAGGGAGAAACCTGTATTTTACACAGGATAAATCATCTGAGAAATTACCAATATGCCGGGAATCGAACCCGGGACTCTCACGTGAGAGCCAGGCAGCATACCACTGCACCATGACCAGGTAAAGATTAACTTAACTTGTCACAATCTTGTAACCAACGTCCCTCCGCCCCCACTGTGGGCCTGAAGAGGGTGAGTTAAACCCCCTGGCACTCGGGCAAGCACTTACGGCAAGTCAGAATGAAGGGAGAAACCTGTATTTTACACAGGAAAAATCATCTGAGATTGTGACAACATAAGTTAACTTTTACCTGGTCGTGGTGTAGTGGTATGCTGCCTGGCTCTCACCTGAGAGTCCCGGGTTCGATTCCCAGCATATTGGTAATTTCTCAGATGATTTTTCTTGTGTAAAATACAGGTTTCTCCCCTCATTCTGACTTGCCGTAAGTGCTTGGGATAGATTAAAAAGCATCTACTTGCCCGAGTGCCAGGGGGTTAACTCACCCTCTTCAGGCCCACAGTGGGGGCAGAGGGACGTTGGTTACAAGATTGTGACAACGTGAGTTACCTTTTACCTGGTCGTGGTGTAGTGGTATGCTGCCTGGCTCTCACCTGAGAGTTACGGGTTCGATTCCCGGCATATTGATAATTTCTTATATGTTGTGCAAGGAGTTTTGTTCCCTCGTCGTCATCGGCTTTCACAGGTGGAGATTCCAAGTGTGTCATTACCAAGTGATTGGCATATGCATAGCCATCTCCAAACCTTTCCTGCAAAATATTCAGCACCTTGTTATAAGCATGTAGAGGGTCTAAGTAATCACATCCCAGCAATACTGCCTGCAGTTCGTCACTCACACAAGCATCCATTAATCATTTATGATTTGCAGATGACATTGTCCTAATCTCATAAAGAGCAGAGAGGTTGCAAGAAATGTTAAATGATCTGAAAAGAATGTCTCAAAGGAGAGCTAAAGATGAATCGGAGTAAAACTAAAGCAATGTTTAATCCATATACACCAAAGAGTATCATCCGGATAAGTGCAATAGTACTTGAAGAAGTCGAGGATTACGTTTAAGACAGCTTAACAGCGAGTTAACCGGGAGAGGCAGAGTAAAGCTACTTTATAAGCTCAAGGACCTGGTAAGTCACATTTTTGTCATGTTACACATTTTGTTACACTTTTCCACATATTTTCACACATTACTAATATGTTACTTTGATCACAAACACACTGTTTGTGCACCATTTCCCATTTTTGGTTCACTTCTCCATATAACACCAGTGTGTGGATTATATCTAGATTATATCATGGACGAGATCTCCTAGTTCCTCAAGCTCTGTGAGCACGTAGCCTCCACTGATTGTAATCTGGTTAGGTAAGAAATAGCTCTTTTATATTTGTATTCTCAGGCCTATGTAAACTCCCCTATGTAAAATGAATCCTGGTTTCTTCTATGGTCTGTGTATGTTACAGTGTATAGGAAAGTAAATTACTTTTCTGGTGAGCTTTACCTTACCCTTTTGGTGATTAATTAAAAGTTGAGAGTGCACCGTAATACATACCCTCATAACAATATATATACAGTATATATACATATACCAGGGGGGGCAGGATCCCACTGCTACCTGGCGCGTCCCCGGGTGGCGGATAGGTGAAGGCCTTGTAGATATACAAGGTACCATCTTAGACGGCGTGAACCATGGGACCCCCTATAGATATATAGGGCTCCACCGAATATAACGAATAAGGTGCCATAAAAATTACATCTCACCAGAAACTATGTGGCAGGGAGGTGAGATTATTTGCCACAATCCTCCCAACCAAACATGAGTTCTACTGTAAATGATGTGACGGGCATTCCTGTTGGATCATCGTCTACTGATGGTCCAATTGCACTGCTTCCTGTGCTTATGGGCAGTGTGCCACCGAATGTGAGTAGGCACTGTGTTGGAAAATTAGACTCTTGGATGATAAATAAGCTGAAATCGATGAAGATCTATGCATACAATGTAAGAAGCCTCGCAGAAGATTACAAACTTGATAGCCTGATGACTGAACTGGAAAACATTAGTTGGGATATTGTAGGTTTGAGTGAGATCCGCAAAAAAGAAGAAAAAGTCATTCAGCTCAAAGACAGCAAACACCTATTTTACTACAGAGGAAAGGAAAATGAAAGAGTTAGTGGTGCAGGGTTTCTAATTAACAGAAATCTTGCAGACAACATTGTTAAATTCAGCAGTGTATCTGACAGAGCAGCATTTGTTGTCATCAGACTATGCAAAAAATATACCATGAAAGTCATACAAGTATATGCACCAACTTCTCAAAGCCCAGATGAATAAAGAGAAACATTCTATGATGACATCTCCCAGATTATGGAAGAAGAAAAGACAACATATACTATACTCATGGGAGACTTCAATGCAATAGTTGGGAAGTCGAAAAATGGAGAAGCATGTATGGGAAAATTTGGAGTGGGAGAAAGGAATGAAAGAGGAGAAATGCTGGTAGATTTTGCTGAAATGTTTAACATGAGAATAATGAAGATATTCTTCCACAAAACATCAGGGAGAAAGTAGACCTGGAGAAGCCCAAATGGAGAAACAAAGAATGAAATCGACTTCATTATACCTTATAAGAGTCACATGATCACAAATGTCACAGTTATCAACAAAGTAAATATAGGTAGTGATCATAGAATGGTGGGTTGCACAGCCAGATTCAATTTCAGAAGTGAAAGAAAGAAGTTGATTAAAGATAAAAAGATATGCCCAATAACAGTAAACGAAAACAAAGCAGCCTTTCAGTTGGAAATAAGGAACAAATTTCAGGCTGTAAGTAATGCTGGATGTGACACTGATGAGCTGAATAACAGACTAACAAAAGTGCTAAGAGAATCAGCGGAGGTAGGAGGAGAACCTAATACAACCAAAGCCACGAAAATTTCAGAAAAGACACTCGAGCTTATGAAAAAAAAGAAATGAAATGAAAGTAAAAACAAGAAAAGATGAAACAGAACGAGCGGAATTAAATAAGATTATCAACAAAAGACAAAGACCAGAAAAAAGAGAAACATGGATCAGATCAAAGAAACCATCAAAAATGGAAAAAGTCTGAAACAGGTCCGAAGTAAAATGGCACTAGGAACGCAACAAATGACATCACTGAAAGAAAAAAAAAAACGGTGAAATCATTAAATGCAGAGATAGATGGTGAAGAGAGTTGAAGAATTTTACCAAGAACTGTATGCATCAAAGACAGTAGTACCAATAGCTAACTTTTCAGTTGACACAAGTGAAATACCTGAGGTAACATCAGACGAAGTAAATATTTGTCTTAAAAATATGAAAAGAGGGAAGGCTCCGGGAGAAGATGGAATAGTAACAGATTTACTGTTGGATGCAGGAGTAGAAGTACAAAACAGGTTTGCTCACTTATTTACCCACTGCATAAAACAGAAGAAAATTCCCAACACATGGTGTAATGCAATAGTTATTTTACTCTTCAAAAAAGGTGACTCAAAAGATCTTAGTAACTATCGACCCATTAACTTATTATCAGTCATTTACAAACTCTTCACTAAAGTCCTTACGAACAGAATAACAACAATTTTGGAGGAAAACCAACCTCGTGAACATGTAGGATTCCGAAGCGGGTATTCGACCATTGATCATCTACATACAGTGAACCAGCTAATTGAGAAAACTATAGAATATAATAAACCACTGTGCTTAGGTTTTGTTGATTACGAAAAGGCTTTCGACTCAGTGGAGCACATAGCAATTATAAATTCATTGCGAGAACAAGGAGTGAATGAGAACATCGTAAACCTGCTCGAAAACATATATAAAGAGGGAACCGCTACAGTTAAATTACATAAGGACTCAGAAAAATTTAAGATTGAGAAGGGCGTGCGTCAGTGAGATACAAAATCACCAAAAGTATTTACAGCATGCCTAGAAAGTATTTTCAGAAAGCTAGGCTGGGAAAACAAAGGAGTGAACATTGATGGAGAAAAGCTAAACCATTTAAGATTTGCAGATGACATTGTCCTAATCTTAGAAACAGCGGAGGCATTGCAAGAAATGTTAAATGACCTGAACAGAGAAAGTCTGAAAGTAGGACTGAAGATGAACCGAAGTAAAACTAAAGTAATGTTTAATCCACAAACACCAAAGAGCATCATCAGAATAGGCGATGAAATTCTTGAAGTTGAGGAGTACAACTGCTAGGAACAAGTACTAAAATTAACGAAAGATGATGATAGCGAAATAAAAATACGCATTACAATTGGATGGAAAGCTTTCAGTAAACATAGAGACATTATGAAAAGTAGCTTGTCAATTTGTATGAAACGAAGAGTATATAAAGAATGCATAATTCCAGCTATGACGTATGGTTGTGAGACCTGAAAATTAACAAAATCAATGGAAAATAAATTAATCCGTTCTCAGAGAGCAATGGAAAGGTCAATGTTGGGAATATCTTTAAGAGACAGGAAAAGATCAACTTGGGTGAGAGAGCAGACTAAAGTCAAAGATATTGTGGGGGTTATAAAGGAACAGAAATGGAGGTGGGCAGGCCATATAGCAAGAATAAAGGATAACCGATGGAGCAAGAGGCTTACTGACTGGACACCAAGAGAAAGTAAGCGTAGCAGAAAAAGGCCAGACAGGAGATGGAGAGATGAGATAGAGATATTTGCAGGGAAAACGTTGCAAAGATTGGCTCAGTCAAGGAATTCGTGGAAAAGGTTGGGGAAGGCCTTTGTTCAGCAGTGGACTAGTTATGGCTGATGATATATATATATATATATATATATATATATATATATATATATATATTTATATATATCTATCTATATCTATCTATCTATCTATATATATATATATATATATATATATATATATATATATATTATACTTCTAGGTAAACAAAAACTTTGTGCAACAGAAGCACCATTCTACATCAGTTCTTCTTCCTGATAGTCTGTTATAAATCCTTTGGTTAACTTTTGGGTGGTAAACGAATGTTTCTTGTTAAATTTGTTTCCACTTTGTTTTTAGCTGTTTCGCTTTGACAACTCTTGTTTGATACATCAGCGTAATGGCGGAAGTGACTGTCCTAACCTAAATTTTTAACTAAACCTAATCTAACCTAGCGACCTAATAATGTAAACCAACCTAACCTAACCTATAGTTGGGATATTGGGAAATGATAACACCTTTGAGTATGTTGAGTATGTTTCTTTCATTGCGCCCGATACAAATGGTCGTAGGTGTGGCTAGTAGAACGTGATGGTGGTAACAGTTAGGGGGAAATTTTTTCACCAAGAAAAGGTAATTTACCACCCTGAAAATAGTAAGGAAAATGCAGAAAACAAATTGGAGGAGTATGAATAGAATTGGTAATGTATTTCTGCTGCTTAAAGAAAAACTTACACTTACCTACTTTTACACCAATAACTCTTCAATCATTAAGTCTTGATGGATATAAGGGTAATAAATTATACTCTAACCGGGGGACTTTTATGCATGGTTGCGGGGAGTAAGGACGTGTTTTCTAAGCTCTCCTCTAGCATAGGGGCTGCCGGCATTAGTTTTTTTTCTCTCCACCACTAGGGCGTTTTTGAAATAAAGTTAGGATTAGTTAGTACTCATTTTCCTCCCCTCCCTGTTAGAGATACAATAGGTGTTTATATCTTTTTCTGAGTTTACCTTTGCTTATCGCCCACGGAGAGTCCCCCCCCACTGATCGCTCTGGGGCGTGAACTGACACGGACGGGCCTCCCTGGAGTGGTTTGACAGGGCAACCTCAGATTTAGGTGTTTTGCCCCTGGTTGTTTGTCCCTTGTTTGTCTTCTCACCTTCTTCCCACTTCCCCCGTTAGGGGGGTGTGGTACTATGGAGGACGCCCCTACTGCCTCCCCCCCCTTCAGGGGGGGAGGTGGTCCTGACCGACCCCCGACTGAACCACGGACTGACAACCTCCAGACAGAACGGCCCCAGACTCGTTTGCCCCATGACATCAGTGTACATAATGCTGAATTCGTTCTCGTCCGTGCTCTAGGTCCCATTCTCTTGAGCAGTCTCAATCCCTTCATGATTAAGAAGGTTATTGATGGCTGTGCTGGGGAGGTGGAACAAGTAAAAAAAACTTGCGAATGGAGACCTCCTTGTAAAAACATGTAATTCATCCCAAGTTAAGGACTTGCAGAAGCTGCGCAAGTTCCACATCTATGATGTCGAAACCAAGATCCCAGCTTCCATGAATTTCTGCAAGGGAGTTATCACTTGCAGGGATCTTATGGTGATGAGTGAGGAAGAGATCATAGTGGGACTCGCTCAGCAAGATGTCATCGATGCTAGATTTATCACCAGATTTTTGGAAGGTGTCAGGACAAAGACTGCAACCGTCATTCTACCTTTTGGTAGTGTCACTGCCTAGCCATGTAAAAATCGGCTACGAAATTGTTCATGTGCGGCCATACATCCCCAACCCTTTCCGTTGTATGAAATGCCAGTTATATGGGCATGGTGCAAAGACTTGTCGGGCTTCCCAGCCAGTGTGTGGCAAGTGTGCAAGCCAAGGTCATGATGCAGACCATTGCACATCTGAGACGGTCTGTTACTTTCACTGCAAGGGCACTCACTCCACTTCCTCTAAGGACTGTCCAAAGTGGAAGGAGGAGAAGATCTGCACAGTGAAGGCAACGAGGGCATTTCCTATTACGAAGCTAGGAAAAAGGTGAAGGAGTTGCATGCAACTCCCACGCCAAATAGGTCCTATGCTTCGGCGGTAATGTCCCGTCCTGTGATGTGCTCTGTAGAGACGCAGACTGATCTTGTCCTTCTCCCTCCTGCCACTCACAGTACCTCTCCATCTCGGCCTCCCGTCCGCTCCAACTCTCTCACTGACATCCCTAAGGTTTCAACGTATTCTCAGGCTGCTGCTGCCCCTCCATCAGTACGGCCTAAAGAGAAGCCCAACAAGTCTAGTAAAAGTAACATGACCACCCTCACAAAACAGTCTCGTCCTTATGTTCTTCCAGTTCCCACTCCAGTGAGGGCGAGAAAGGTTAGCTCTTCCTCGGGGGAGTCAGGGAACCTAGTAATTGACGACAATATGGAGGTTTCTGAAAACAAGCACCTGGATAGGTCCCCCGGCAGTTGCTCGCCTGATGGAGGGCGACATAAAAAGACCAAGCACACTGGCCCCCAACATAAATCTTAAACCGCCGCATTCACTGTATTACAGTGGAATTGTAGAGGTATTGGGAATAAATTACAAGATATAGCAATCTTGCTTTCTATACACAGGCCAGACGTTGTTTGTTTACAGGAGAAGTGCCTGGAGGATCATCCTGATCCTCCACAGTTCAATCACTAACACCCGTATAGAAGATATGAAGGTCATGGAGTAGCCATATACACACACAAATCACACCCACAAACAGATGTGATTCTAAATTCTACTCTGGAAGCGGTCGCGTGCAGAGTAAAATTTAATAACACGTATCTGTCTATTTGCTCTCTGTACTGTCCTCCACATGGCCTCATTGATAGTGATCCTTTATATTCACTATTTGAACATCTGCCTGGGAATAATTTAGAGTTGGGCGATTTTAACGCCCATCACTATCAATGGGGTAGCTTGAGGATTGATGGTCGTGGGGAGCAAGTAGCCGACCTAATACTACAGTCCAACCTCTGTCTTCTGAACGATGGTAGAGCCACTCGTGTAGATGATCGTACTGGTAACTTTTCGGCCATTGACTTATCTTTGGCCTCCCCTGGTATACATCAAGATTTCTCATGGGACCCTTACGACAACTCCTTGGGAAGTGATCATTTACCCGTCTGTCTTTCTTATACATGCTACATCATTTCGGACCCTCCACCTCCAAAATTTAACTATAAGAAAGCAGATTGGGGATCCTTCTCAAGGATCGCCAATTAGATATATCTGGGGAGACCATAGATGTTAAGGGCGAAAATATAACCCAATCCATATTACACGCAGCTGAGGCTGCTATTCCCAAGACTTATACAGTTCATACGACGCATAGAGCACATTGGTGGATGCCGGATTGCCGACAAGCATTAACACCTTAACCGTGGGGCGTCACTTTCGTGACGCTTGGGAGCAAGGGATCATACTGCGGGGCGTCGCTTTTGTGAGTTAGTGTTATTTTGAATTCACCCGGGCTTCCAAGTGGGGGCTTGTATCATCTATCAGTACTGCCAATGTCCAACACTAGTCAGCACTCCTAATCTCATCTGTACTCCCATCTATTGTTGACAATTTAGCCATTTCTCCCCATTCTTGACTCCCCTCCCTACCCCCCCTCCATTACCCTATCCTCTCGCCTGCCCGGCCGTGCCATGCTAAGTAAATCTTCCCTGGAATTTTTCACTGATTTCATCCATTGAAATAAGCCCTATGCCCTATTCTTATACCAAATAATATATACAAGAAAGAAATAAGGTAAGTGAGAGTGCCATACACCTGGAATTGGCTAATTATCACCTGACAACACCTCACGTGCACTCGTTCGCTAATTTTCGCTGTTTATTTCCCCTTTAAATATGCCGTATAATCTATTTTCGTAATAAATATACATATAAGGAGGGAAGGGAGAAGCCTAAGTGATATTTACATTCACCTGGAACTACCTAATTCATAATGTATTGTTTAGATTTCCTGCCAATCATTTCACTGCTATATATAGCTGTGTCAAGAGGCTAAGTTGGTAGTAATGAATTTCCCTAGGTAGGCCACCATCCCGGCCCACCCTTATCAGTTCACTCTCATCTTCCAACGTGGAGGTACGTCAGTTCGCTCTTGCTAGCTTCAGGGACTGATCACCCCCATGCAAAGGGCCCTGTGACCTTTACCCCCTACTAAACCTCGTGTGGAAAGAGGTAAAGGGCTGACAATTGATAAAAGAGTGACTACGATCTTTCTATTGAGTAAAACAGTGCAAGTGGAATTGTAAATAATGTGTAAACAGCAAGTGAAAGTAATGAATGTAAATATACGTGAAAAGTGGAAAATAGTTTTATAAGTTACTTCAAGTGACAGTGCATAACACAGTGTAAATAAAATAGAAATGTAAATAACGTAAATAAATTAGAGAACGTAAATAGAAATATAAATGAGTAGTATTATAAGAATATGAGTATATACCCTAGGAGTAATGAAAGTGAAAGTTTCACTCTAGCATGTCTGAATACTATGAGTTATGAGAGTGAAGGTGACAGTGACATTCACTCTCAATGCTAGTATACAGGACGAGAAAGTGAATGCCACGTATATTACTGAAAGAAATTGAATCCCTACAGTGACAATAAACTAATACTACTGAAGGAAACTTATGGATAAAGACTGTAGATATATATAAGTGTTATATAGTAATAGAAATATAAAGTGTGAGGGGTTTTATGAATAATAAATGACAGAGTACCAAGAGCGAACTAGCGCAAGTGCGACGGTCAGACGCGCTCTTAATTTTCATTTCTTTCACAGTGTTTTTTTTTTTGGAGTATGGATCCCAAACTACTTGAAAATCATAGAGTAGTGTTTATAGTGTTAATATCTGGCTGTGGTAATGATATTACGGGTTGTCGGGAAGTGTAAAGTGGAGACTTCGTTACCCAACTTCAGAGGTCTCCACAAGTCCTACGGTAACAGACGAAGGCTCAACAAATATTCCAGGAGAAAGCTGAAGGTATGTGCCATAAGCATATATAATTTTAATATTCTAGGACTAATAACTGATTTTTGGCAAATATTTTTTGAGAGTCTGTCGGAGCCCGAATAACCCCGCGGCACACGCAAAACATTGGTAAACATGCCCGCGGTGTAGGGGTTAAGAAAATGCAATAGGCGATACAGGATTTTTGATAGTCAGCCCACCGAGGAAAATTTTATTGCATACAAACAGGCATGGGCTGAGGCAAGGAGAATAATAAGAAAGGCCAAACGTGACTCCTGGAGTCCGTTGTGTCCATGGTGACTCGTACAACACCATTAAGTAAAGTCTGGTCCACTATTAGAATATTAAATAATAAAGGCCCAAAAATCCCTGTGACCACCCTGCAAGTAAATAATAACATCTATGACGAGCCCGTGGACGTTGCTAACATCCTCCCCAGGAGTTTTTCTCATGTAAGTAGCTCAGCCAATTATGATCCACGTTTCCAACATCATAAACGCATGGCTGAGCAACAGATTATTGACTTTGCCACAGAAGACGTAGACTCCCCGTACAACCAAGAGTTTATGCTAAATGAACTGCTCCTTGCCCTTAAATCCTGTAAAGACACCAGCCCTGGACCAGACACCATCATGTACGGTATGATCCAGCACCTTAATCAGGACAACCTGATTAAGATGGTAGCATTGCACAATGAGATTTGGGCATCTCAAATGTTCCCAAACTCATGGCACTTTGTGCACGTCATACAGATACCCAAAGAGGCTGGTCATCTTATGAATCCCACTTCATTTCGTCCTATTGTGTTGACTTCTTGTCTATGTAAGGTCATGGAACGAATGGTGAACAATAGGCTTCTTTTTGTTTTAGAGTCGAAGAATTTGTTAAATGATCAACAATGTGGCTTCCGTAAATACAGAAGTTCACTAGATCATTTAATGAATTTGGAGCATTGTATTGCAGAGGCATTTGCCAATAAAGAATTCATTATAGGGGTGTCCTTGGACATCATAAAGCCTATGACATTGCATGGCGACACGGTATACTCATGAAGCTCTATGCTTATTGTTTAAGAGGAAATTTGCCTATTTTTATTTCAAATTTCTTAAGGGACAGGACTTTGTCAAATTGCCCCGTAATGTAACATCGGATATATTTATCCTGGAAAACGGGGTGCCGCAGGGAAGTGTGCTTAGTCCTACTTTATTTAGTATTATGATCAATGATATTCTGTCATCAGCTCCCATCCTGAGGAATCTTAAATACTCGCTCTATGCTGACGTTTGTGCAAAATGGCACTCCTCCCATAATGCACAATTTTCGGCTGGGCGGATTCAAGCAGCCCTTGACTCCATCCACCAATGGGCCTTGCAGTGGGGATTTATGTTTTCCGTCCGTAAGTGTGCCGCTGTAGTTTTTACGATTCGTAACATACCTAGTTTGTGCTTAACTTTGGATAATCAGGCGGTACCTTTTCAAAATTCTATAAAGTTTTTGGGAATTCATTTTGATCGTCATTTCAACTTTAAAATTCATGTTAATACTTTGCTTGCTCATTGCGATAAACCAGTAAATGTCGTCAAGTACCTAGCGGGTACTACATGGGGTGCTGACAGAAGATCTTTATTAATGGTGTATAAGTCCCTCATTCGATCAAAGCTAGACTATGGCGCACAGGTGTATGGCTTGGCATCTGATGCCACACTGAAAGGATTGGATGTGTTGCAGAATAAATGTTTGCGAATGTGTCTTGGAGCCATCTGGTTTGCCTGAGTAGCTCGTATGGAAGTGGAGGCGAATGTGCCTCCCCTCCGTATTCGCCGCGAACATCTGGCCTTGTCCTACGGCATAAGGACATTTAGGAAAAGTAATAGCGGCAATGTGGCCTGTACTCCCCTGCGTCAATACCACCACCTTCTGTGGGGGGGTGCATCGGCCACTTGCCGCTCGCCTCCACTTACTGACTCAGGAGCTTGGTGTGGCCCCGGTGACAGTGACAAGTTGGTGTTAAAAATATAGCGACTTGGGAGCCATCTGGCTTTACAGTTGATGTTACATGGCTCCCAGCACCAAAGGCCAAGGCACCAGAGGCAGAGGTCCATCACTTGTTTCATAACATCATCATTCATCACTTGGGGTCCCACCACTTGTACACCGACGGCTCCAAGTCGAGTGCATGTGTGGGTGCAAGCGTGTGGTCGACTGAATGTGCCCTCAGGTTTCGGTTGCCGACTCATACATCTGTGTTTACCTCCGTACTTTTTGCTGTTGACAAAGCTATAGACTATGCTCTCAATTCTAGGCATGACTCATTTGTCATATTTTCAGATTCAAAATCAGCCCTTCAGGCAATTGCATCTTGCACTACGGACTCTCACGAGATCCAGGGCTGCATCATTAATAAGTTACATTCATGCAACAAGTCATTCACGCTGATCTGGGTGCCTGGTCATTGTCGTATCTACGGCAATGAGCAGGCTGACTTAATTCCAAAGTCGGCTGTAGAGCTCGAGGAGACTTGGGACGTTCCTCATGATCTACAGTCGAGTCTCTCTCTCGGAAAGAAATCAATAAATCTTCTGTGGCAAGGTCAGTGGACCAGACTTAATATTCCAACCTGTAAGCCGTACCTGGGCGACTAGGACACTGCCTACCGTCCCAGTCGCTTGGAAGGAAAAGTGTTGGCTCACTTACGGCTTAATGCCACCAAAATAGCACATGTGAAACCTTATATGGAAAAACGATTCCCGCCGCACTGACATCTGTCATGCGGTGTTATCTATCAGTCATATCATCCTGCGCTGTCGGCGATTTATTCGTGAACGCGCTTCACTTATAAATTACTGCGGCGCAGCAGACGTCCCCTTCACCCTTTCCACCATCCTGGGTGATGGGGACATTGTTATGACTGATAAATTGATGGCTTTCTTGAGAGAGACCGGACTGATCAGAGTGATGTGACTTTTTTACTGTGTGGTTATGGTTTTTATCAACGGTAAATATGTAAATATTGTCATATTAATTAGGGTTGACAGTTGACATTTGAAATAGTTCCTCCTCCCATTGATCTGTTTCTAATATTGATGTCCCCTACATTAAGCCAAGTTCCTCGCCTGACAGTCACCAGCTGATGAGTGCAAGTGTGCAATATAGGAAGGTACTGGACACTTGCAGTCGATGGTGGTCTGCTGGGCGAAGTTCTTCTCTTTATGTACAAATTATGTAAATGCATTATACCATCTTGCTTAAGTTATTCTAATTAGGGACGACAGCTGACGTGTATGGAAATGTTCCTGACTCGTCTGGTTCCCTTTCATATATTGATGTCCCCTATATTAGGTTGTGCCTCGACTGACAGTCACCAGGTGATGAGTGCATGTATGTAATGTAGAAAGGCATCACATATCTGCAGTCGATGGTGTTCTTTTGGTAGAGGCTTTTTTACCATTAGTGTAGGTCTAGTTATTTGTCTCTTAGGATTTAGTATAGGTTAGCGATTTGTCTGTTAGGTGATTAGTTTTAGGGTCTTTAGACTAGGTATTTTTGTTTATAATATAAGATTAAAAAAAAATAAAAATAAAAATACAAAAAATAATAAAATAAAAATTATATATATATATATATATATATATATATATATATATATATATACACGTGTGCATGAAAGTGTGTATGTTCATATGCATGGATGTGTGTATGTATGTATATATATATGTTCGTATATATATGCATATATGTGTCAATGTATATACATATATATATATTTTTGCCTTAATGACCAGGGGCTCCGGCCTCAATGGTCGATAGACAAAAAAATAAATAAATAAATAACCGGAAACACTACACTACATGAAAAAAAAAAAAGTAGAAAGATGCATCAGAAAATCTTCCATCCATCCATCATCCAGTCCTACACTGCCCCATGAGGAGCGTAGGAGCCCGGGTCTAGGCAAGTTGGTCCTGAATCAACACAATTCTTATCCAAAGGTATAGAAATATATGCATATACGTACACACGCATGTATATAGATCAATACACATAGGCCTATACATAAACTTACGCACGTACACATAAGCACATGCAATGGATATGCATTTTTATTTTTATTTAGGTTATTTATCATTCAGTACAAGCCCCAACACTCTGGGGTACATTGTCCCTGAAGGTCAAGCAGGGAGGGGTGCACGAGAGGGGGAAAAAAATAGACATCGGTACCTTAGGGTATAGAAGGTACAGAAGTAATTATCATTATAAATACAATAATGAACAAAGATATACAATAAGACATGGTAGGGGAGGGCGGTGATGGTTAGGACATTAATATATATATATATATATATATATATATATATATATATATATATATATATATATATATATATATATACATATATATATATATATATATATATATATATATATATATATATATATATATATATATATATATATAAATTCAGGTTTAAGTATGAGTGTAATTTGGTTTATGTTAAAATGTTGCCACATCATTTGGCTCTTTAGGTTGATAATATGAAATTCTTAGCTCTTTTCAGCTTAAAGCTATAGTTAACGAAACACAAGTGACTAAATCGTCCGAACCATCTCTACCAGTGGTGATGGTTTGGACAGTAGGGTGGGATGGTTCGGCCATATGTATTACTCAGCATAACCTTCACCAGATTTAATAATAAATGACTTAACCTCTTACTTTCTGCCACAAAATTATGCATAATTAGCGCTCTCTCTCTCTCTCTCTCTCTCTCTCTCTCTCTCTCTCTCTCTGGAATATTGACTTCACTTTTCACCTTCTAGGTTTTATTTCAGACGGATTAACTTCAGACTTTGAATGCATATTGTAGCCCGCAGAACTGAAATAGAAGTTGTATTACCCCTTCCTTCTTTTACCACTTTGAGGAATAGGTTAAACATACAAAACTATTAACATATATTCCCTGATATCCATGAAGAATGGTGTTTCACTATGTGTTCAAATATAAATGATCAAAACTAGCGTTATCATTTGATAAGGTCATGACTTGGTAGTAGTGGAGTGATAGTTCGGACTGTCCGACCCATCCCCCTCCTCAACTGTCCGAATCATCCCGAACCTATATAATTAATTGATGGGTACTCTCAAGTTTCATCCGAGAGAGTTTAACATTCGTTTTGCATTGCAATATGTTCTACATGCACACAGATTCACCCTGATAATGCACAGTTCGATGCTTGGCATATTCATAAAGGTAGAGCTTACGATATACACTCAAATTATTACATAGGAGATGCAAAAAAAACATAAAATCTGACCTGCATCAAAAAGTGAGGCGTTTCTAGCTCGGAGGTTCCGTGTGGTCGAAGTAAATAGTGGAGTGGCCTAGCGACCAATTTTGGGTGTTTAGTGCAAAAGTGGATAAAAACATGAAATTTGGCACAGGCGTTGCTAAGAGGTTACTTTTTGATTTTAGAAGGGTAGCCCTCTTGGATTTAGTGTGGTTTGCCTTGTAGAAATCAAAATCCAACATGGCCGCTAATCATGCATATGGAAACATGGTAAGAAGTGTATATGTTACACAGTGCCACATATGGCACCATTAAACAGTTATAAGAGGTCAGTGACTGACAATAAGCCCCAGAACTTTATTTGAAAACATTATTTAATAAAAAAAAATACCAGACAAGTAAAAAGAGGAAAAATATATGTGAACGTTGTTGATAAACATCTTCACATGACGTGTACATATGATGGTATGAAATACCATGAGATTCTATTTTACATCAATACACATGGCATATTTTTATATTTAAGACCGTTTTTACTTTTTGCAACTACATTTACAAGGTGGTGTGCAGGCTAAGTTTGCTTTTCCACACTTACAGTGGGAACAATCACCTTTGCAGTTCCAACTGATTAATTGTTGGCAAGCAGATGACAGCTCAGGTATGATGATCCATACTGGCACCCACTTATGATCATCCTTTTTCCATCCATATGCTTGAGGGGATGGCACATCCACCTGGGCTTGGTCACTTAGTGACCATATTCCAGCTTGAAACACTGCTCTTCTTGCGTGTTGAAGGAGTGCATCCTGAAAGAACAGAAGGAAAGAAGGTTACTTTTACCTACTAAAATACTTTCTGTTATTACAATTTACAATGTTTATTTGAAATTTATTACATTTGCTAAAATGAAGAAGATTTTCCAGTTTTATCATAATCACCTTCGTTGGCGGCAACTTATCCATTGCAGTGTTTCTTTGGCAGAAGAGATCCATCCGTACATCATTAATGGAGGTGCGTGGACTTGTTTTGTCATACAGGACAGCCGTGAACCTTTCAAGCCGGCTAAAGTGAAGGAAGTCTGAGTGAAGCAGTTCAAAGGGATGGTAAGCCAATTGGTCCAGTGTATCTGTCACCTCTTCATATGAAGCCCTAGCCTGCCAAGCTGATTTCTTGCCTTTCCCACGAAATGCACTTGTTGTGTCACATCCTGTATAAGAATGAAATACAGGGAGTGCTCGAGATCGTTGTTCACCCAGACTGGAACAGATCCTGTTGATGCTGTAGAAGCAAAAGTTTCTCCCTGTGCCAAAGGCTACCCATAGATCAATGTCAGGCTTAAGCTTTGCGAGGTCGTGGTATTTTCCAATCAGAATGGCGATGACATCAGTGTCCACTGTACCTATCTGAATAGTGGCTGATCCCTATTGTAGAGCATGCATGACATGGACCACCATCCTCGTATCTGCTTCTTCATGTTTGCAGTCAGGCATGGTGCTGCTGGTTCCAATAGCCACCACAGATTTTCCTTAAAAAATAGAATTAAACATCATATTATGTACTTGAAACTGAAAATGCTATAAGCATATGTAGAGATGAGTGCTGAATAAAGAAAGCTGTGGAATTATGCATAATTATTTAAATATAATAATCTTCCCACAAACATTGTAAAATTGCAATCTGTTTGAAGCATGAAATTCAGAGAAAACATTACCTGATGTGATATACAACTCCTTTCCTGTTGGACTCTCATATTCTGCAAATTGTGACGTGAGAAAGGAAAACAGTTCTTCCTTATTTTGGGAAACACGTAGGAAGTCCATCCAGTTGCCGGGGAGTTTGGCTTGACTGGACACCCTTCTCCGAACACCATCCCCTCTTTTCTCCCTGGTGGACTCCTTGAGGCTGCCAGAAACATACCTGTCCCAGACAATATCTATTCTGTTTGTGGATTGGAACTGCTGCTCAAGATAAGGAATGAACACTGTCTGTGCATAGTCTGCAAAGGAAGAAACACCTTCTGTGGGCAAGCAGTGGACAATCGCTGCTCCATCAAGGACTCTGCAGTCATAGCTGGTGGGTGGCTCTGGTAGAACAGGCTGTTCCAGGCATTTAAGCAAATCACTCTTTATTCCTGACAAATGGAGCTTGCCAAAGTCTGAGAGGGAAGGTGGAAATGACTGCACATCATGTCCAAAGAATTCTTGTAGGTCACCCTCTCTGATTTGCATTGAAATGTACAGCTGGCCAAATAAATGCCATATTGTTTTCAAGAGCTTTAATATTTTGGCCTTGCTTTGAGATGGTCTTTACTTTGGGATTCTTGAAGAGTGGAAGTAAATTTCTCTTGATTGAAGTGTGGATTGACTGTGTGCGTTCTACAATGACTTTGGTAACAAAATCGTGATACTGTCTTTTCCCAATATCCTCCAGGTTTCGCACGGAATCTACCACACAGTCGTGCACACACTTCCTGCTATCAAGTGTGACAAGATCAGGGAAGTCATCCAAGAATGGATTTCCCATTCTTCTGAGGGTGTCGGCGAGTGCACTGACTTGTCTTTGAAAGGTTTTCTGGGTAATCAACCCCTCGTCGTGATTTTGAAAGTTGTGCGGGTTCTCTGGGCCCTCATCTGGCACATATTGGCTCTCAAATTGTTTCATTAACCTAGCAAGCTCCGGCCCTGACAGCATCCACCTCCTGTACAAAAAAAAAAAAAAAATAAGTTCATGAAGACACTCTTAAGATTATATTTAAAATGGCAGAGGGTAGTTGTTGCAATTTATTTAATCCCTTTGTTTTAGCCGTTTTCAGGTTTGCTGGATTATTAATGGTTAGATAATTGAGGCATGACTGTATTCAATATTTTAATGCTATTCTACATGTAAACCTAAATTCTACATACCTGAATGCAACAGGATTCTCTGTAAGTCCAACTGCACCTCCTGATGTCTTTACAGTTTTATTCTCCTGCTCGTGGGCTTGGTCGACTGGTATTGCAGAGAACTTGTTGTTTGTTTTAGGTACAACCCAGTGTTGACGCTGCTCAAATTCCTCCTTGATTGAAGTGGGTAAAGACTTCATATCTCTGATGTGGATGGACATCCATCTCGCATAATTGACGTGGTCGAGAGCAAAGAACAAGGGTACAAGTTCCTCTAATGTGGACACGTAAAGTGAGAAGTTCTTCTCTCTGTGAGCTCGGACAAAGATGAGAATTAGGGTCTCATATCGACGAACCAGATCCCAATACATAAATGTCGGACTTTTCTGTTTCATGTTGTCTATCCATACATGCTTCTGTGCTTCATCGTGGGGATCCTCTGAATGCAGGAAAGCATCTTGCAGGAGCAGCTCTAAGGTCAAGAGAGTCACTTGATGAGCATGTCTGAAATGATTAAAAACAATAACAAATACATTACATTTATACGGTCATAAGTAAACAATCATCCTTTCAAAGCCGTGATAACTGTGATAATTGATATAGATTATTTAACGAAATTATATATATGCAGAATATATATGCAGAAAATTATAAATACTAGAGCTCTAGCTACTTTATGGAAACACACCTGGTCCTAGACAAGTGAGATGCTTTCAGAAGTGAATCTGCAATGCCAGATGTTGCCACATCAGCTTCTGTTATTGCTGTAGTCCAACCAGAGTCCTGCAGAAGATCTCCTAGGGTACTCCAGAGGACTGTCTCAATGTGGAGGCCCCCTAGCATTGCAACATGCACTTTTTCCCTATGTGTTTCAGGCCAGATCCATTGCACATATTTTGCTAGTGCAAACAGAGGCTGATCAAAAGTGGTAACAGGAATTTGCCCAGGATTAAGAAAGTCAGTTGCCAACTTCTGGACGTTGATACCATGCTTTACCATTGCTGGAGTGGCAGCTTTTTCATAGAAGAGGGGACAGAGTGCACACAAAGCTGGAGGATCTTTAACAAAGGGTTGTGCACTTGCATGATAGGCTGCCCACTCTAGGGAGTCGTCTTTGGAAAGCTCTTTCTTCTGCAAGAGATCCAAGGCTTGCTTTACCCAGCTATCTTCTTGGATTATGGCTGTGTCAAGACAATTTACTATCGGTAGGATCTCACATGCTGGTACACAAGTTGCACTGACCTTCAATGCTACAGCTGGCACAGAAGCATAGTTGTCAGGTAGTGTGTGCTCACTGGTACCAGATGGTGGTATTGCTACTGGTGCTCTGTACTCTCCATCATGTTCTTTTGTAGGATATTGAAACAAACTAATGCCTGTTCCATGGAAGGACGAGGTGGAAGTGGTCGAGCTAGGATTATGATCTAGATTATCTAACGCACCCACAGTGAAGAGTCCTTTTCGAAGGCAAGCAGGAGAAACTACACCATCTTCTTTGAAACGTTCACACCCAGATGTGGCCAACCAGTCCTCTAGTGTCATAATTCTGTCATATGAAATAGTAATGCCCATTTTATACAGCATCTGAATAAGCTTCTTGCTCCGTGCTGCTGAATGAATATTCAGCCCAAGGTAGGTAGGAAGAGGAGGCTCACGTAACAGGGTGTGTCTTGTTTGAACATCATGATCTGAAGCTCTTCTCTTTGTATTGAAAAGCATGGTCTGTGCTATGGTAAGACAGGCTTGGGATACATGTCTGTCCTGGTCATCCAGACTTGTACCATTCAGGATCATTGAAACAAGTGATTTGAGACTAGCTGGTACAGAATCTTCCTGGCAATTTGGTGTGAAACTGCCTGTAAAACTGATTCCCTCGTGGTCGAAAATATCTTTCCTGATGATTTTTGCAGCCTTTGCCATAATATTGGCATCTTCAGAGAAATTTCGCTGTTTCAGTGCTGCTCTCAACATGTTACTCATGCTGTCTTTGAAAACAATGACTACATTTTTCCCTTCTTGCTGTTCCTGTGCCTCAGGAAAATGTTCGAGGATGATATGTTTGAACCTACTCCTGTGCACATATTTTCTGACACCAAGATTCTGGAGACGGTCTACATACATGGCATATAACTCTTTGAGTGTAAACAGTAAAGTTCCACCATTAACTGATCTTTCCACGTAGTTTGTTAGTTCTACAAAGACAATTGATTCTATCATTTTCTCCTTTGTATTCGGCAAAATCTTTCTAGATTTCCTTTTGAATAAACGATATCTGTTTCTCAGTCCGACTAAGCACTTCAAATGATATTTTGCTTCTATTGCAATCAAGTCTCCTCCAGCAAGTGTTGAAAGAAGCTTAGTGTCTTTTAATTCTGTAGCAATGGTGCGCACATTCTCATCAGCATCAAATGTGCAGAAATTGTGTACTTCACCTTCTTCTTTTCCCTTTTCACAGAATATACACATTTGCTGGTCCAATGATCTGCGCTCTCTCCTGAGATTTTTCTGAGGAGATTCATCTGGGTCAGGTTGCCTTCTCCTCTTTGCGGCGGATTGTTGTGCACTTTCTAGTTTTGAGTTATTAAACTTCAGGTGACGTGATTGATGCCAAGATGCATAATCAGCTAAGCTGTCTGCTGTTTCATCGCCATCATCAAATTGAAGTTTCTCTGGAAGTGCATGAATTTCTTTGAACTCTGCCACATTTTTCAGAAATGACCTGTACGCTTCTTTTTTCTCATCACTTGTGCCCGACTTACTCCTCATGGGACACTTCAATGTTTCTGAACTGTTTATCTGGCAAATAATGCAGAGTTTCCAATTAAAATCCATATTGCTTTATTGGTATATTACCTGAAAGCAAACAAGAAGCCTCGGACAAGGACTGACCAAACGATGACGACCCAGGACCGGACAAAGGACTTGGTAATGAGTACATGGAATGTAAGAGGAGCGAATGATGAGGTGAAAGAGAGAGAGATTGTCCAGGTGCTTGAGGGTGCGAAAGTGGATGTATGTGGAATAACTGAAACAAAATGGAGAGGACAAAGTGTGAGAGAATGGGAGTATGGATGGGATATATGTGCAGGAGTAGATGAGAATGAGAGGGCAAAGGAAGGAGTGTGTATAGTTGTGAGTAAAAGATGGAAGAAGAGCATAAGACAGTATGGATCAGTTGGGTCAAGGATTGTGTGGGTAAAGTTGAAAGTTGGAATACAAATGTGGGCGATTGTGTGTGTGTGTATGCGCCAACGCAAGATCGTGCTAGAAGAGTGAGAGAAGAGTTCTGGACAAATGTGGAAGTGTGCATGGAAAAGTTTGGAAGGAATGAGAGAGTGTTTTTGATTGGTGATATGAATGGTAAAGTTGGTAATGTGAAGGTGGATGGAATAGTTGGTGAGTGGGGTGTGCCTGCCGAGATAGATGAGAATGGGAGTGCGTTAGTGGACATTTGTGCTGGGAGGGGGTTGGTGATAGCCAATACCCTCTTCAGGCATAAAATGATCCACAGGTATACATGGCGAGTGATGAGAAGGGTGGGTGGTGAACTGAATGAAAGGAAGGCAATGATTGATTATGTGTGTGTGGATGAAAGGATGCGAAGATGTGTAAAGGATGCAAGAGTGTATAGAGGTTGGGGGAGTGGACTTTCTGACCACTACTTGGTGGTGGCCAGAATTAGGATGCAAGTGAGATGGAGGAATAGAAGAAGGGAAAGACGAGAGGAAGGAGTAGTTGCAAGGAGAGTGGAAAGGTTACAAGAGGATGAGAAAAAGGCAGAGTATAAGAGAGAAGTGAAGGAACGATTGGGCAAATATGAATTGGAGCAGATGGGAGACGTGGAAGGTGTGTGTAAGATATTTACAGAAGAAATATGTGCAGCATGTGATGTGGTGTGTGGAAGGAAGAGAAGGCGGAGGGGGGTGCAAGGAACAGCGTGGTGGACTGAAGAGGTGAAGCAGGCTGTGGCACAAAAGAAGAAAGCATACAATGAATGGGTGAGAAATAGGGGCGTGGAAGAAGTTGAGAGGAGGAAGAGAGAGTTATATGTGGAAAGGAAGAGAGAGGTGAAAAGATTAGTAAGAGAGAGTAAGAAGAGAGTGGATGAGGAATTTGGAAGGAATTTGAGTGTAAAGTGGAGGGACTGTAAGAAAATGTTCTGGAGAGAAGTGAAAAGAGTAAGACAGGGTGGAAGTGAAGTTAGCAGGGGAGTGAAAGATAAAAATGGTAGATTACTAGTGGAGAAGGGAGAAAAAGTGAGCAGATGGAGAGAGCAATTAAAGGAATTGTTGAACGTAGAGGATGGAAGTAATGCGAGTATAAGTGGCTGGGGAATGGCTGGGAGAAGGAGGGAGGTGAGAAGACAGGAAGAAATCAGTAGGATAGAAGTTGTGGAAGCAATGAAGAAAGTTAAATCGGGGAAAGCCCCAGGAATTGATGGAGTGTGTGGTGAAATGCTGAAGCATGGGGGAGAGATAGTAGTAGAATGGATGTGGAAGATGTGCAGATTGGCCTGGGAGGAAGGTAGAGTCCCGGAGGATTGGAAGTCAGGTATAATTATTCCCTTGTACAAAGGAAAAGGGGAAAAAGAAGTGTGTGGTAATCATAGGGGCATTTGTCTTCTTAGTATAATAGGAAAAGTGTATGGTAGGATACTTATAGACAGAGTTAGAGAAAGAACAGAGAAATTAGTTGGAGAAGAACAGGGAGGCTTTAGGAAGGGAAGAGGTTGTGTAGATCAGATATTCATTCTTAGATCTTTAGTGGAAAAGTTTCTAGAGAAGGGAAAGAAGTTGTATGCGGCTTTCATGGATTTGGAGAAAGCATATGACAGGATGGATAGACAAGGATTGTGGAAAGTGTTAAGAATATATGGAGCAGATGGGAAGTTGTTGAATGCTGTGAAGAGTATGTACGATGGTGCGAAGGCTGCAGTGCGTGTGGATGGTGAACTAAGTGAATTTTTCTCTTTGAAAGTTGGGTTGAAACAGGGATGTGTCATGTCTCCATGGTTGTTCAATCTGTACATGGATGGGGTAATAAAAGAGGTACAAGGTAGGGTAGTGGATGTTGGAGTGGCCCTGGTGAGAGAGGATAGTGTTTGGAAACTCCCTGTACTGTTGTTTGCAGATGATACTGTGTTGTTGAGTGAAGACGAAGGGGAGCTGCAAGGCTTGGTGGATGAGTTTGAGAGAGTGTGTAGGAAACGGAACCTAAAGGTGAATGTAGGGAAGAGTAAAGTGATGGTCTTTGAGAGAGGTGAAGTTAGTGAATGTACAGCGAGGTTAGATGGTGAGGAATTGGAAAATGTGAGTACGTTTAAGTATTTGGGTAGTGTGATGAGTAAGGATGGTAGTTTGGAGGGTGAAGTGCTTGAAAGGGTACAGCAGGGAAGAAAGGTTGCTGGTTCCTTGAAAGCAGTGATAAGAAACAGGGAAGTGAGCATGGAAGTGAAAAAGTTACTACATGACAGTATTGTGATACCAACTCTAACGTACGGAAGTGAAGCTTGGACATTGTTGGAAGGACACAAGTCAAGAGTGAGAGCAGTGGAAATGAGTTATTTAAGAGGAGCCTGTGGAGTCACATGGAGAGACAGGCTGACGAATGAGGATATAAAGGAGCGTTGTGGTGTTGATGTGGATGTGATAGGAAGCGTTATGAGGAACACACTGAGGTGGTTTGGCCATGTGGAGAGGATGGAGGGTGAAAGACTGACGAAGAGAGTGTATGTGAGTGAGGTGGAGGGGGGAAGAGGGAGGGGGAGGCCGAGGATGAGATGGAGGGATGGGGTGGAGAGGTATATGAGAGAGGGGGGTGTGAGTTGGGAGCAGGGCAGTGAAATGGCGGGGGACAGGGCGACTTGGAGGCGATTTGTTTGTGGCCACCCCAAACGGGATTGAGGCGTCTGGCAATAGATAGATAGATAGACCTGAAAGCAGAAAAAAAAAAAGACAAAAAAGGTGAGTTAGGAATGTATTTACATGTATTATAATTATGATTAACAAATAAGACTAGATAAGATGCAAGTGATTATAATAGGATGCAACTACTATTGTGCCCATAATTGAATGTAAAACAAGCTAGTTTAGCATTATGACACCACATGGTACATTTTGCAGAGTAACTCATAATTTAGATCATATCAAACACATGCACATTGTACATATATTGAAAATTTCGATTTTCGCTGATTAATTATTCAAAATGGCGGTATATCTTGAAAATAATTAACTCTGCTGTTTTCTAACCATAAAAATAGTATTTCCTGACCCCCAAAACCCATGATTTCATGTGTCACACATACATATTAAGGAAAAATGTCATGTAGACTGAATTTTGGCCTGTCGCTATCTGTAAATTTAAGATGGCGGCCATGTTTTGTGTCACAGACATATTTCAAGATGGCTACCCTTCTGAATTCATTTAGTACGTTAGAGGGAAGCTTCATGCCAAATTTCATGCTTTTATCCGGATGTGCACTAAAATTCAGTTAAGCCACCCCACTAAAAAAAACTCTCCCACTTTCACACAAGATCACACGGCCCTAGGTTCCATACGTTTCCCAGGGAATGCACAGTCCGAACCATCCCACTGTCTGAACCGTCACCGCCCTCACCTACAAAGTTGTTACAGTAATTATCATTAGCCTACATGTTTTGAGAATAACAATGTGGTAGGCTACATAGATACCCACCTATGTACAGTCTAAGACAAAAGTCGTGTCGCGATTTTTGGTGAAGACATCTGATAAAAGGCTAACCTTTAGGGCATGCCAGTCTCGAATGCGTTACTGGGGTAGGACTCTCAGATTGTTTCGCGACTGACATTAAATCACCGGACAAAGCTGCGACATGAATTTTGTCTTAGACTGTAAATACGTATGCAAAGAGAGGCTCATATGGACACATACATATGCGTATATATCTATGCATCCATGTATAGACATATTCACGCACCTGTAGGCCTAGCCATAGACATACTGCATGTACAGGACAGGCACGCATGTAGAAAGATATGGGTATGTCTACAGGCATGCATACATATACATATGCTACACGCACATATATGATATACGGTAGTCGTATATAGCCAACATAAACAGGGAGACATATACATCCATATACACCCTAAATAGATGCATATACACAGTCACGTACACTGGTGGATAGGTAAAAACGATATGCATTCAAAATCCCAGCACAAGGAAAATACATGCATATGCACCTGATGTGTACGTTTGTGGACAACACACACAATGTTGGTTTCTGCTAAACATCATCCTAAAAATTTGTGTCAATTGAAGAAAACGTCCGTTCATTAGAGAAAATGAGCGTTTTTAGGGGAGACATTGTTGCCTTGAAAATATCTTCTTTTCGTCACATTTATTCCTCCTCCTGCATCCCTTCCACCTTGCATTCACCCCTCATACCAAAGTCCCGTTGTTTTAACCTTATACAGTAATTCAGGGAGTTGACTTTGACTGGCCTAGTCTCCTCTCTCAACCACTCCAGGTTTTAACTAAAACTTTATTGGCCAATAAAAGTACTGTGACAGCTGTTTCAGAAGCGCTTGGTAAAGATGCCGAACTCAAGATGAAGACAGGCTCACTCATTACCAAACGCCCTGTACACATCAACAGTCCAGGCTCCTTCCACACTCTTCTAGCCAGAGACGAGAAACAGTCACAAAATACACTGATACTATACCTCTGGTAAAGAGGTCTTTTTTTTTCTTTTTTAGCAAATAAGGAGAAATTCAAAGGACTCTGTGTCAGACATATGATGGGCACAAGAATACAGAATCAGAGTTCCGATACACATAGGGATTTTAAGTCTTTACAGATTTTTTTTTTTTTTTAAATTAAAAAAACTATAACTGAACTCTGTTTCTGACGGCAAAACTACCTCTGTCACCTACGCTGATATGTCTTTGATCCACAGCTGTCTGTTGATGGGATTTGGTTGGCAAGAGCAGATTTCCACCCTTAGCACGAAGCTGAACCCAATGGGCAGTGCCACACAGTGGGAGGGGGTGGAATGGATTTTGCCTCGTGCTTGAGTTACACATTTCCGTGACGGGAAGAGGGACGCGTGTTAATGGCTGGTCACCTTGCTAGACTTCTTGCAACCCCTTTAGAGGGAAGCAGGATTGTTGGCGTCCCGGGGAGTAAGTAGGACTGAATTTCGGATGGCTTTGTTGGAAACCTCGGGTTTTTCTCCCACCCAGAAGAGAGGGGACCTAATGACTGCGGCTAGTAAAATAATGGCTGGAGTCAAGATTAAACACTAAGATCCAAAATAATACAATAACAGTACCAAACGTCGAAAAATTCTTAAAAAAAAATAAAAATATGAACGTTAAAGATCATTATCTGAGATGAAGGGTACGTTCTGTTGGCCTACACCAGCGAGGACGCTATTAAGATCTTCCAGAAGGGCCTACTAGAAGACCTAACTGACTGTGACTATACAAGGATAAAGCCACCCGAACTAAAAGCCAAAAGGTCAATACTGATATTAATGAAGGATGACACCATGTACCAATGTAGTGAAGAGGAGATACATCATGACAAGGAGAGGAAGAGTTCATGGATGAAGGATGAGATTCATGACATGCATAAATTCTTAAGGAGCCACACCATGAAGGTAACTTTTCACCAGACCAAGAATGCATTGAAAGCCGTTAAATAAATATCATCATTTAATGCGCAATTTCCTACTTACCAGACTAGACAAAAGGAGTATAATGCACTGTCAGGGGTAGGCCTGCCTGGCATTACCGGGACAAAAAGGCGAACACTGTAATCCTATTTGTTCTAGTTCAATCTTTCTACTCCAGAAAGACCATATACCTCTTACGCTTTTGAAGGGGGATTATAAGAGGTCCAGGTAGTTTATATATATATATATATATATATATATATATATATATATATATATATATATATATATCATCATCATCATCATTATCATTAGCCGTAACTAGTCCACTGCTGAACAAAGGCCTCCCTCAACCTTTTCCACGAATTCCTTGACTGAGCCAATCTTTGCAATGTTTTCCCTGCAAATTTCTCTATCTTATCTCTCCATCTCCTGCCTGGCCTTATTCTGCTACGCTTACAATCTCTATGGTGTCCAGTCAGTCAGCCTCTTGCTTCATCGGTTATCCCTTAGTCGTGCTATATGGCCTGCCCACCTCCATTTCTGTTCTTTAATTACTTCAATAATGTCTTTGACTTTAGTCTGCTCTTTCACCCAGGTTGATCTTTTCCTGTCTCTTAAAGATATTCCCAACATTGACCTTTCTATTGCTCTCTGAGAACGGATTAATTTATTATCCACCGATTTTGTCAGTTTCCAGGTCTCGCAACCATACGTCAGAGCTGGAATTATACATTCGTTATATACTTTTCGTTTCATACAAACTGGCAAGCTACTTTTCATAATGTCTCTATGTTTATCGAAAGCTTTCCATCCAATTGTTATGCGTCTTTTTATTTCGCTATGATTATCTTTCGTTAATTTTAGTATTTGTCCCAGGTATTTGTAGTCCTCAACTTCTTCAAGAATTTCTCCACTTATTCTGATGACGCTCTTTGGTGTTTGAGGATTAAACATTACTTTAGTTTTACTCCGGTTCATCTTTAGCTCTACTTTCAGACTTTCTTTGTTCAGGTCATTTAACATTTCTTGCAATGCCTCCGCTGTTTCTAAGATTAGGACAATGTCATCTGCAAATCTTAAATGGTTTAGCTTTTCTCCATCTATATTCACTCCTTTATTTTCCCAGTCTAGCTTTCTGAAAACACTTTCTAGGCATGCTGTAAATAATCTTGGTGAAACTGTATCTTCCTGACGCACGCCCTTCGCAATCTTAATTTTTTTCCGAGTCCTTGTGTAATTTAACTGTAGCAGTTCCCTCTTTATATATGTTTTCGCGCAGTTTTACAATGTTCTCATTCACTCGTTGATCTCGCAATGAATTTATAATCCCTATGTGCTCCACTGAATCAAAAGGTATTTCGTAATCAACAAAACCTAAGTACAGTGGTTTATTATATTCTGTAGTTTTCTCAATTAGCTGATTCATTGTGCGTAGATGATCAATGGTCGAATGCCTATTTCGGAATCCTACCCGTTAACTAGGTTGGTTTTCCTCTAAAACTGTTGTTATTCTGTTCGTAAGGACTTTAGTGAAGAGTTTGTAAATGACTGATAATAAACTAATGCGTCGATAGTTACTAAGATCTTTTGAGTCACCTTTTTTGTAGAGTAAAATAACAATTGCATTACACCATGTTTTGGGAATTTTCTTGTGGTTTATACAGTAGGTAAATAAGTGAGCAAGCCTATTTTGTATCTCTACTCCTGCATCCAACAGTAAATCTGTTACTATTCCAACTTTTCCCGGAGCCTTCCCTCTTTTCATATTTTTAAGACAAATATTTACTTCGTCTGATGTTACCTCAGGTATTTCACTTGTGTCAACTGAAAAGTTAGCTATTGGTACTACTGTCTTTGATGCATACAGTTCTTTGTAAAGTTCTTCAACTCTCTTCATCATCTATCTCTGCATTTAATGATTTCACCGTTTTTTTTTTTCTTTCAGTGATGTCATTTGTTGCGTTCCTAGTGCCATTTTACTTCGGACCTGTTTCAGACTTTTTCCATTTTTGATGGTTTCTTTGATCTGATCCATGTTTCTCTTTTTTCTTGACTTTGTATTTTGTTGATAATCTAATTTAATTCCGCTCGTTCTGTTTCATCTTTTCTTGTTTTTACTTTCATTTTCTTTCTTTTTTTTCATAAGCTCAAGTGTCTTTTCTGAAATTTTCGTGGCTTTCGTTGTATTAGGTTTTCCTACTACCTCCGCTGATTCTCTTAGCACTTTTGTTAGTCTGTCATTCAGCTCATCAATGTCACATTCAGCATTACTTAGAGCCTGAAATTTGTTCCTTATTTCCAACCGAAAGGCTGCTTTGTTTTCGTTTACTTTTATTGGGCATATCATTTTATCTTTAATCAACTTCTTTCTTTCACTTCTGAAATTGAATCTGGCTGTGCAACCCACCATTCTATGATCACTACCTATATTTACTTTGTTGATAACTGTGACATTTGTGATTGTGTGACTCTTATAAGGTATAATGAAGTCGATTTCATTCTTTGTTTCTCCATTTGGGCTTCTCCAGGTCTACTTTCTCCCTAATGTTTTGTGGAAGAATGTGTTCATTATTCTCATGTTAAACATTTCAGCAAAATCTACCAGCATTTCTCCTCTTTCATTCCTTTCTCCCACTCCAAATTTTCCCATACATGCTTCTCCATTTTTCGACTTCCCAACTATTGCATTGAAGTCTCCCATGAATATAGTATATGTTGTCTTTTCTTCTTCCATAATCTGGGAGATGTCATTATAGAATGTTTCTATTTCTTCATCTGGATTTTGAGAAGTTGGTGCACATACTTGCATTACTTTCAGGGAATATTTTTTGCACAGTCTAATGACAACAAATGCTGCTCTGTCAGATACACTGCTGATTTTAACAATATTGTTTGCAAGATTTCTGTTAATTAGAAATCCTGCACCACTAACTCTTTCATTTTCCCTTCCTCTGTAGTAAAATAGGTTGTTTATGTCTTCGAGCTGAATGACTTTTTCTTCTTTTTTGCGGATCTCACCCAAACCTACAATATCCCAACTAATGTTTTCCAGTTCAGTCCTTGGGTTATTAAGTTTGTACTGTTCTGCGAGGCTTCATACATTGTATGCATAGATTTTCATGGATTTCAATTTTTTAATTATCCAAGAGTCTACTTTTCCAGCACAGTGCCTATTCACTTTCAGTGGCACTGCCCTTAAGCACAGGAGGCGGTGCAGTTGGACCTTTAGTAGACGATGATCCAATAGGAACGCCTGTCATATATATATATATATATATATATATATATATATATATATATATATATATATATATATATATATATATATATATATATATATATATATATATTTATATTATATATATATATTATATTGTATATATATATATATATATATATATATATATATATATATATATATATATATATATATATATATTATATTGTATATATATATAAATATATATTATATTGTATATATATATATATATATATATATATATATATATATATATATATATATATATATCCACTCAGGGGCAAGATCCCACTGCTACCTGGCAAGTCCCAGGGTTGCGGATGGGGGAATGCCTTGCAGATATACGAGATACCATCTAGGACCGCATGGACCATTGGACCCTGTATCTATCAGTCTATCTATATAGATAGAAACAGATAGAGATATATAGATAGATAGATAGATAGATATAGAACTCCACTGAATATACTGACTACAGTTGCAAAAAAAAAAAATCACGAGAAACCATGTGGCAAGGTGGTGAGATTTTTCAACACAATACTCCCAACCATACATGAATTGTACTGCATATGATTTGACGGGCGTTCCTGTCGGATCATTGCCTACTAAAGGTCCAACCTGTGCTTACAGGCAGTGTGGCATCGAAGTGAGCAGGCACTCTGTCCGTAAATCAGAGACTAGGATATTAAAGAAACTGAAATCCATGAAGATCTTTACATACAATGTAATAAGTCACACAAAAGATTGCAAACTTCATTACTTAATGACTGAACTGGAAAACATTGGTTGGGATATTGTAGGTTTGAGTGAGATCCACAGAAAAGAACAAAAAGTAATTCAGATTGAAGACAGCAACCACCTGTTTTACTACAGAGGGAGGTAAAATGGAAATGTTAGTGGTGTAGGATTTCTAATTAATAGAAATCTTGCAGACAACGTTGTCAAATTCAGTACTGTATCTGACAGAACAGCATGCACTGTAACAAGGCTGTGCAAAAAATGATCCTTGAAAGTTATACAAGTATGTGCACACTGCACTGACTTCTCAAAGCTTAGATGAAGAAATAGAAACATTCCATGACGACATCTTCCTGATTATGGAAGAAGAAAGCACCACATATACTATACTCATGGAAGATTTCAATGCAAAGTTGGCAAATATAAAAATGGAAAAGCATGTGACCGAAAATTTGAACTTGGAGAAAAAAATGAAAAGGAAGAAATAGTGGTAAATTTTGCTGAAATGTACAACATGAGAATAATGAACACATTCCCTCACAAAAGGACAGGGAGACATTGACCTAGAGAAATTCAAATGGAGAAACAAATAATGAAATCGACTTCATTACAGCAGATAATAACACGACCACAAATGTCACAGTTATCAACAAAATAACTGTAGGAAGTGACCATAGAATGGTGAGTTGCAATCCAGATTCAGTTTCAGAAATGAAAGAAAGAGGATAATTAAAAGTAAAAAGATATGCCCAATAAAAGTAAACGAAAACAAAGACTTCCCGGTGGAAATAACGAACACATTTCATGCTCTAAGTAGTGCTGAATGTGTCACTGATGAGTTGAATGACAGACTAACAAAAATGCTAAGAGAATCAACAGAGGTAATAGGTAAACCTAACACAACCAATGCCAAGATGTATTTGGATATGACACTCGAACTCACGAAAAGAAGAAAAGGAAGGGAAGTAAAAACAAAGAAAGATGAAATAGAACGAGCGGATTTAAATACAAAATGCCCACACCACCGAGACACCCAGCGAAGGGTGTCGCAACACCCACCCCGGGAAGGACGCACGGCCCCACACCCACCCCAGGATGACACCACAGAGAGGCATATGAAGAGAGCGTAGGGCCCGAGCAAGCCAGGCCTAGGTGGCCCACGGACCTATGCCCCTATTTCACAGAACACGACCACCCACAGGAATGCAGTCCTGGCCAACTACATCGGAGCTGGACTATCCCTCTCCAGGATCAGGGTGGGATTTGTCCACAGACAGTCCCAAGCAGCACCACAGTAACAGCCACTGTACGTACCGAGGAAGGAATGACCACTGTATGCCCTTCAGCTATTTCCCCTCGCAGCACTGCGGTAACGGCCACTGTAAATACTGGGGAAGGGATGGCCACTATACGCCCTTCAGCTGCAGCCACACCTGGAACCAGCACCCCGGTAACGGGCACTGTATGTACCGGAGATGGGACGGCCACTGTACGCCCTTCAATCGGAAAACCAGGCAAAGGCAGAACCGCAGTAACGGCCACTGTATGTACCGGGGAGGGGATGGCCACTGTACGCCCTTCGTCTGCCTCCTTCTTAGGGAACAGCACTGCAGTAACTGCCACTTTACATACCAGAGAAGGGACGGCCACTGTACGCCCTTCAGCTGTCATTCCTAGGGTCCGTGGAACTGCGGTAACAGCCACTGTACGTACCCATGAAGAGATGGCTACTGTACGTCTTTCGTCCATGGCCCTTGGAACTACCCCTTCGGAGAAAGTCCCTGGCTCGGCCCACTACCCATCTGAGGGCCGAGTGGAACGTCTATCTCCTCACAGGTGCAGTCCTTCAGAGGAGATGCAGTTTGAGGAGCTGTGGCAAGGACCTTTCATGGACCTGGGGATCCATGCCTTACGGATTGCCCCTGGACGACGCCGGACACTGACGGACGCTGCAGGGAAGGGACGCCACAGGCAGCTCCCGACAGCGGTCCAATTGAGTGGTGACCGCAGCCTCCCAGCCCTCCAGGGACACCTCCAGGACCCCAGGACGTGACCTCCCAAGCCCCAGTTCCAGACGACCCTCTGCCAGGCGCCGACGCAGATAGGCGCGCCTATTGGCCCTGTTTGGTCCCAGTCCTGAGGGTCACACAGTAGGTCGAGGCCTCACCAGAAAAGGGTCTCACTGTACGCCAACCTGGGGCCAAAGCACAGGTCGAGGCCCCACCAGGGAAGGGCCTCCCTGTACGCCGACCTCCAGCCCCACACAGACAGTCTCGTCCCTGGCAGTAGTTCTGTGCCTCCTGAGGGAGGACACGGCCGACGACCTGCCTCCCACACCCGGGCACCACCTGTAACCTACCCAGGCCCAACAGTCCAGGGGAATCGGACAGTGTGTTTCCCCTGTGTATAGTGTATGTGTATGGTGAAACCTGACAGTGCCCCTAGTACCCCAGCCATATAATGTCGTGTGCTCCCAGGCCTTGCAGTCTCTATGTCTATCTGGCCACTCACTGATGTGTATATCTAGCTTTGATAGTGTCCACATCCATCGGGCCGTACAGGGTCGTGTATACTCGGGCCTAACAGTGTTATATCCATCTGGCCAAATACCATTGTGCATATCCAGACCTGCCCGTGTCCAAATCCAACAGGCCATATGATATTTATGAGAAACGGAGCCTGACAGTGTCCATATCCACCTGGCAATATGTTATTGTAACATCGAGTATAGTGTGTGTATAACTAGGCCTACCAGTGTTCATATCTATCGGGCCACATATTACTGTGTCTATCGAGGCCTGACAGTGTCCATCCCTACGTACCTATATTATTGTGTATAACCAAAGCCTGACTCTGTCTGTATAATATTGTGTACAGTATATACCTGTTGTGTATTGTTAAAGATCTGAATTAAGGCAATATATGTATAAGGTTGGTCTGCCGAGCTTTTATGCCCTGTTCCTCTGATAGTGTGTTCTAGTTCCGGTCTCGAAAGAGAACCCCGCTCAGTAGCTAGTGTTCTTAGGATGAGAAGTCGACCTAAAAACACCTAGCATAACAAAATAAGCTTATCAACAAGATATAGTGAACAGAAAACAAGAAAGAGAAACATGGATCAAATCAAAGAAACCATCAAAAATGGAAAAAGTCTGAAACAGGTCTGAAGTAAAATGGCACTAGGAAAGCAACAAATTATATCACCGAAAGCCAAAAAACGGTGAAGTCATCAAATGAAGAGATAAAATGATGAAGGAGTTGAATTTTACAAAGAACTGTATGCATCAAAGACAGTAGTACCAATAGCTAACTTCTCAGTTGATACAAGTGAAATACCTGAGGGAACACCAGAATAAGCAATTATTTCTCTTAAAAATATGAAAAGAGGGAAGACTTCGGGATAAAATGGAGTAGTAGCAGATTTACTGTTGGATGCAAGAGTGGAAGTACAAAACAGGTTCGCCTACCTACTTACACAATGTTTAACTAGGAAGAAAATTCCAAAAACATGGTGAAATGCAATATTTATTTTACTTTACATAAAAGGCGACTCAAAAGTTCTTAGTAGCTATCGACCTAATAGCTTATTATCAGTCATTTATAAGCTCATCACTAAAGTAATTATGAATAGAATAATAACAAATTTGGAAGAAAACCAACGTCGTAAACGGGCACGATTTCGAAGACGTTATTCAACTACTGATCATCTACACACAATTAATCAGAATATAACAAACCACTGTGCTTAGGTTTTGTTCATTTCGAAAAGGCTTTTGATTCAGTGGAGCACATAGCAATTATAAATTCATTGTGAGAACAAGGAGTGAATGGGAACATTGTAAAACTGCTGGAAAACATATAGAAAGAGGGAACCGCTACAGTTAAATTACTTAAAAACTCGGAAATAATAAAGACTGAGAAGGGCGTGGGTTAGGGAGATACAGTTTCATCAAAATTATTTACAGCTTGCCTACAAAGTATTTTCAGAACGCTAAACTGGGAGAACAAAGGAGATAACATACATGGAAAAATGCTAAACCGTTTAAGATTTTCAGATGACGTTGTCCTAATCTCAGAAACAGCAGAGACATTGCAAGAATTGTTCAATGACCTGAGCAGAGATAGTCTCTGAGTAGGGTTAGAGATAAACCGGAGTAAAACTAAAATAATCTTTAATCCAGATACACCAAGGAGCGTCAATTCCTGAAGAGGTCGAAGAGTACAATTACTTGGGGCAAATACTAAAAATAACGAAAGTCCATCATAGCGAAATAAAAAGACTCATTACAATTGGATGGAAAGATTTTGGTAAACATAGAGACATTATGAAAAGCAGCTTGCCAGTATGTATGAAACGAAAAGATGTATAACGAATGTATAACTCCGGCTATGACATAAGGTTGTGAGACCTGAAAACTAACAAAATCGATGCAAAATAAAGTAATCCGTTCTCAGAGAGCAATGGAAAGGTCAGTGTTTGGAATATCTTTAAGAGACAGAAGAAAGACCAACTTGGGTGAGAAAGCAGACTAAAGTCAAAGACATTAAAGAAGTAATAAAAACGGAAATGGAGGTGGGCAGGCCATATAGCAAGACAAAGGGATAACTGATGGAGCAAGAGGCTGACTGACTGGACACCAGGAGATTGTAAGCGTAGCAGAAAAAGGCCAGACAGGAGGTGGAAAGATGAGATAGTGAAATTTGCAGGGCAAACGTGGCAGAGATTGGCTAAGTCAAGGAATTCGTGGAGAACGTAGAAGGTCTTTGTTCAGCAGTGGACTAGTTATGGCTGATGATGATCATGAAGATGATGCATGATGACACACACACACACACACACACACACACACACATATAAATATATATATATATATATATATATATATATATATATATATATATATATATATATATATATATATATATATATATATATATATATATATATATATATATAATGTTGTCAGTAGAAGGGGTAGGCAGCCCCGCCCAGGGAAGTACTACCGCCAAGGTAACGCGAGACTCATGGAATAACCTGGATTCCATTTTCTCTCCTAGGCCATGGTAGCTGGTTACACATCTTTCTGCCTCAAACATCAGAGGGCATCAGGCTGCCCTCTTTACACAACACACACATCCACATTATATCACATTGCCTTAAATCAGCTGCCCTCTCTCCATAAAACACCGATCTTTTCATTACATATCATACACATTCCACACACATCCCTGCTCTCCCCCCAATAAAAAGAACTATAGCTGCTGCTATACTGGAAATTAATGCTGTGGTTTCTCGGGTGACCACCACCGGCTGGGCTGGGTCGTCTGCACAGGGCCCTCCCGGTTGTCATCAAGCAACTGTGCCGCCTCCAGTGTTGTGGCATCCTAAATTTACTCGTCAATGCAATAAAATTTTCTTTTGCAATATTAGGGGACTTCACTCCAACATCAACGCTGTTCAAAATTTCCTCCAGTTTGAATCCCCTGATCTGCTATTTTTGACAGAGACACAAGTAAGCTCCACCTTTGATTTAGCTAGATTTAATTTTCCTGGTTATATATTGAGTCAAAATTTCAGATCTAAAGGAGGCGTATGTTGCCTTGCTAAATCAGAAATTGCCCTGGAGGAGATTACTAAATTTAATTGTCCTTATTTCGACTATTCCATATACAAATTATTATTTTTTTTTGGTAAAATTAAGTATTCTGTTGTGTTTATCGTTCCCCTAATGCCCCTCCAGAGCCGAGTTTATTTGACTCTCAGTCTTCAAAAGTAAGTGTCCTCAACATTAATACTGCATCAGAAATTACTATTCTGGGTGATTTTAATGTCCATAATGTTGAATGGCTCACTTATTCAGCCAGAACTGATGACTCTGGCCTTGAATGTGAGCTATTTGCAGACTCATTTAATCTCACCCAGTTAGTCAGTCAACCCACCCGTGTACCAGACAACCCCGATCAAAATCCCCACCTATTGGACTTGTTTCTAACAACCAATTCAGATAATTATAATGTCGAAGTGAAGTCCCCCTTGGATCCTCGGATCATTGTCTGATTCAAGACATCAGTTTCACAACTACCACACCCTCCTGCTCTGAACAGGTCTTGGTGACTAAATGGTACTACGACAGGCAGACTGGGAAGGACTCCATAATTTTTTCATGGATGTTCCTTGTACCTCCTTTTTCTCCCAAGATGCAAATTCAACATTGGGCCACATACAGGATTTCATTAAAGGCGGCACGGAAACATTCATTCTCCATCATAGTTACAGAGAAAGATGTAATTCTCCTAAATGGTTTGACCACAACTGTGGTAGAGTAACAGAACATAAAACAATAACCTATAACACTTATGCAAGGACCAAAACCAAAGGAGCCTTTAACTATTATAGAAATATCATAAACCATGCCAAAACTATTATCAATCTTTCTCAATCAAACTTTCTACATAGACAGGCTAACAAACTATTAAACAACCCAAATGATAAAATATTCTGGGCAACCATTAATTCATTCAAAACTAACTTCACTACAACCTCCTCCATTCCACCGTTACAGTTCCTCAATGGAAACCTAGTAAGTGAACAACGTGGAAAAGCCAACCTTCTTGTTGACATTTTTTCTACAAACTCAACCCTAAATACAGAAAATCCAATATTCCTATACTAGATTTTGATTCCCCTCAAATACCTCCTTTCATGATTCACACCAGATACGTACAAGCTGTATTACAGAATCTCTCAGCAGACAAAGCTACTGGTCCAGATGAAATTCCTTCAATAGTACTTAAAAATTGCTCCTCAGTGCTGGCTCCTGTAATGGCAAAATTTTTCCGCTTATGCATCCGTACGTCAAGCTTTCCAGCCTCTTGAAAAGAAGCAAATATCCATCCTGTTCCTGAAAAGGGGGCATCGTCTAATCCATCAAACTATAGACCAATTGCAATAACTTCCATTCTCGGTAAAGTTTTTGAGACACTCATTAACAAACACATAATCAAGCATCTAGAAATCAATAAATTAATCAATGATTGACAGTATGGATTTAGACAAGAACGTTCAACTGTAGACATTCTTTGCCTTCTTACCCATCAGATTAACAAAACAATAGACCAATACTGTGAAACACATACAATAGCACTTGATATATCAAAAGCATTTGATAGAGTATGGCACCGGGCCTTACTGTAAAAGATGTCACACTATGGCCTTGCATCACTGGTTCCTCTAATTTCTTCTTACCTTCATAATGGAAAAATACGGGTCATGGTAGATGGAGTTTATTCTCAGTTTCATTCCATATATGCTGGCGTACCTCAGAGATCAGTTTTGATGCCAACCCTCTTTCTCATTCATATAAATGACCTCCTATCTGTCACGCACTACCCAATACACTCTTTTGCTGATGACTCGACCCTTCATAGTTCTTTCACATTTAGTACCTCCTTTACACAGTTTGATTTTATAAACTCCCAAATAAACATAGCAATTTCTCTGAACCAGGACCTATCTAAAATTAATCAATGGGGACAAACAAATTTGGTCTCATTTAACTCTCAGAAAACTAAATACATTAATTTCTCCAACAGAAAGAATCCCTCAGACTCGCACATAATTCTAAATTATGTCAGTGTTCCCATATCCACTACAATTGATATCCTAGATGTTACTCTAAACCCCAACCTAAGCTGGACAGCTTATGTTAATATCTATCTATCTATCTATAGCCCAACGCCCTAATCCCGCAAAGGGTGGCCGCAGACAAAACGCCTCCAAGTCGCTCTGTCACCCACCATTTGACTACCCTCCCCCCAACTCATACCCCCCTCTCTAATATACCTCTCAACTCCATCCCTCCACCTCATCCTCGGTCTACCCCTCCCTCTCATTCCCTCCACCTCACCTGTATACACACTCTTAGTCAGTCTTTCATTCTCCAGTCTCTCCACATGTCCAAACCACCTCAGTGTATTTCTCTTTATCTTCTCAACCACATCTACATCCACCCCATAAAGTTCCTTCACTTCTTCATTCGTCAACCTGTCCCTCCATGTCACTCCACATGCTCCTCTCAAGTAACTCATTTCCACTACTCTCACTCTTGACTTGTTCCCCTCTTGCAAGGTCCACGCCTTGCTTCCATTCGTCGGGGTAGGGATCACAATACCATCATGCAGTGACTTCTTAACTTTCATACTCACCTCCCTATTTCTCATCACTGCTTTCAGTGAACCAACAACCTTCCGTCCCTGCTGTACCCTTTCACGCCCTTCATCCCCCAACGTTCCATCCTTACTCATCACACTACTCAAGTACTTGAATGCACTCACATTCTCCATATCCTCACCATCCAACCTCACTGTACGTTCTGTGACTTCATTCCTCTCAAACACCATTACTTTACTCTTGTTTACCTTAAATTTCAGATTCCTCTTCCTAAACACTGTCCCAAATTCATTCAACAAACCTTGCAACTCCCATTCTTCACTCAACAATACTGTATCATCAGCAAACAGCAACACCGGAATCTTCCATATCTCACCCTCATTCATTAGAGCCACCCCCACATCCACTACCCTACCTTGCACCTCCTTTACAATCCCATCCATGTATATATTTAACAGCCACGGAGACATCACACAACCCTGTTTCGGTCCCACATTGAGATCAAAGAACTCACTCAGCTCATCATCCACTCGCACCGTAGGCCTATCTCCTTCATACATACTCTTCACAGCATTCAACAATTTCCCCTGCACGCCATATATTCTTAATTCCTTCCACATACCTTGCCTATCTATTCTGTCAAAAGCTTTCTCCAAGTCCATGAAGGCAGCATACACTTTCCCTTCTCTAGATACTTCTCCACTAAACATCTTAGAACAAATATCTGATCTACACACCCTTTTCCCTTCCCAAATCCCCCTTGTTCTTCTCCAACTAGCTCCTCTGTTATATGCCTAACCTTAACAATGAGTATTTTTCCAGTCACACTAAGAAGGCAAATACCCCTATGGTTACCACATACTTCTCTCTCCCCTTTTCCTTTGTGTAAAGGAACAATTATACCTGATTTCCAGTCCTCTGGAACCCTTCCCTCTTCCCAAGCCAATCTACACAACTTGCATATCCACTCCACAACAATCTCACCCCCATACCTCAGCATTTCACCACACACTCCATCAATTCCTGGGGCCTTTCCCATCTTGATCTTCTTCATTCTTCCACTACTTCCGCCCTACTGAACTCTTCCTCCCTCCACTCATATCTTCTTCTCCCAGCCATTCCCCAACCACTTATACTCGCACTGCTCTCTCTCTCTACATTCAACAAATCCTCAAAGTGCTCCTTCCATCTCCTCAATTTCTCTCTCTTCTCCACGAACAATCTATTATTCCTATCTTTTACTCCCCTGCTATTTCCCCTTTCATACTGCCTTACTTTCTTTACCTCCATCCAAAACAATTTTTTACTCTCCCTCCATTTCACACTCACATTCCTCCCAAATTCTTCATCCACTTTCTTCTTACTCTCCTTCACCAGTCTCTTCACCTCCCTTCTTCTGCTCACATATACCTCTCTCTTCTCTCTCTCATCTTCTCCCCTACCTCTACTCGCTAGCCATTCGCTATATGCCTTCTTCTTTTGTTCCACAGCTCGTTTCACCTCATCATCCCACCATGCTGTCCCTTGCACACTCTTGCATCTCCTCCTCACTCCACAAACCGCCTCACACGCTGCGCCTATCTCTTTCGTGAATATCTTACATACGTCTTTCACCCCTTCCATCTGCTCTAACTCATACCTTCCCAATCTTTCTTCCACTATGCTCTTATACTCTGCCATTTTCTCACTATCTTGCAGCTTCTCGACTCTTCTCACAGGAGCTATTTCCACCTGTCTTCCCCTTCGTCTCTTCAACCATTTTCTTTGGAGCTTTACCTTGGCCATCACTAAGTGATGGTCCGAGACTCCATTCCTCCACCCTCTCCACACTCTTACATCCAAACTTGTCTTCTCATTCGCTCATCCGCACACACGTAGTCTATCATTGCCTTCCGTTCAACAGGTTCACCACCCATCCTCCTCATTACTTTCCATGTATACCTGTGGATAATCTTATGCCGAAAGTAGGTGTTAGCTATTCCCAGCCCCTTACCAGCACAGATGTCCACCGAAGCACTACTACCATTCCCATCTATTTCAGCTGCCACACCCCACTGACCAACCACTCCATCCACTCGTACATTCCCAACTTTGCCATTCATGTCTCCTATCAAAAGCATTCTCTTGCTCCTGTCAAATTTGTCCGTACATGCTTCTACACTCGCCCAGAACTCATCTTTCACTCTTGCCACTCGGTCCTCTGTCGGCGCACACGCACATACAATCGCCCACGCTTGTATACCTACTTTCATCCTCACCCATACAATCCTTGCACCCACTGTTCCATATTCTCTTATGTTCTCCTTCCACTTCTTGCATATCATCAGACATACTCCCTTGCTAAATATGCTTCCGAAAAATTGGGACTTATGTACAGAGTTCGTGAGATCTTCACTGATGAGCAGATGACCACAATATACAAAAGTCATGTGCATTCTCCGATCGAATACTGTTCACCACTGTGGAGTGGATGTGGAACGGTTGCACTGAGGCAGTTGGACAAAATTCAAAATAAAACCATTAGATTAATCAATAATCCTGCCAATACGCAGGACCTTCCTCGATTATCAGTACGTAGAGATATCTTTAGCATTATTTTATCGATATTTTTACTTTAAGTGCTCTGATAAACTGGCTTCAATTGTGCCTCCCCTTCATATTTTCTCCCGAAATACTCGGGCAGCTGGGAGTGCCCATGAAGACACACTCTCTCCCCCGCAATGCAGAACCTCTGCTTATCAAAATTCATTTATCCCAAGAACTACTACTCTCTGGAATTCACTTCCTGGAAGTTGTTTCCCACAGACATTTAATTCACTTAAATTTAAATCGAGTTGTTATAAATATTTTATGAATGGAGAATGCCTTTAGGCGCATGGACTTAATTTTTTTTCCTTTGTTTTTCCTCCCTCCATTCATTATCTGTAATATATATATATATATATATATATATATATATATATATATATATATATATATATATATATATATATATATATATATATATATATATTTATATATATATATATCACTTGGCTCATATCTCTGACTGGGGTAAAAATTATCTTTTTATTTTTAATGCATCAAAAACTCAGTTTTTTCACCTATCAACCCGACATAATCTTCCACAGGAGTACCCACTATTGCTTCATAATATCCAGCTGAATCCTGCATCATCCTTGAACATACTTGGGGTTTCATTCACTCTGGACTTATCTGGGAAAGATCATATTGCAGCTCTTGTAAAATCTGCTTCCAAGAGACTGGGTGTGCTAAGCCGACTCCAAATCCTCTTTACCCCTGCACAGTTGTTGACTTTATACACGGGTTTTATTTGCCCCTGTGTAGAGTACAACTCTCATGTGTGGGGAGGCTCTCCACATACAGCTCTTCTTAATAGGGTGGAGTCAAAGGCATTTTGTCTCATTAACTCTCCTCTTACTGGCTCCCTTCAACCTGTCTCTTTGCCACACTGTTGTATCTTTATCTCTTGTTTATTGCTACTTCAATGGTCACTGCTTCTCTGAACTGAATGCTTGTATCCCTCCACCTCTGTGAAGGGTGCATAGCACCCGTCAAGCAACAAACTCTCATCCCTTTTCTGTCGAACTCTCTAATGCAAGAGGTAACCATTAATTCCAGTCCTTCATTTATGGAAAGGTCAACTCTGGAACCATCTCCCTCTGTTTGTATTTCCTACGTCCTATGATCTCCAGTCTTTCAAACACAGTGTGTCCAGGCGTCTCGAAATGAACGGATCTTGAATTTGGCTCTCCTTTGTTTTTTTTTTATATTTTTTTCTTGGAAGGAATGGTTTGTGGGCTCCTGGCCATTGGTTCCTTCTTCCTTACATAAAATTATATCTATCTATCTATCTATCTATCTATCTATATATATATATATATATATATATATATATATATATATATACACACACACACACACACACACACTCGACCCTCGATTTGGCGGACCCCTATTTCCTGGATTTCAAATTTCCCAGACACGGGCTGAGGCCGGACAATATTATCAAATGCCAGACAAATGTTCGTACAAGTCCAGGATTGTCAACAAAAGTCCGGCCATTATTCTCTCATATAAAACTGCACAACACGGTATAATTTTAGCAAGGTTTTGACTCGCCATTTGTAACACACACAAGAAATAATTTATTTTCATACATGAAACGCATCTTGGCCACCAACCTGCTTCACGCCAGCAGCTCCTAACTCGTGGCAATATCCCATTTGCCTCTTATCTTTCTTAAATGTCACTATAAATAGTTTATTGCATAACACAGTAAAGTTTAAGGAAAGCTTGGACACAATAATATTCATCGGTAATAAAAAATATATATTTTCTTACGGACAAAGTCAATGGGATTCATTCCCCTACACACTTAGCTCACCCGACTCAGTGTGACTAAATACCGAATTGGCACTTTTCGCTAGAAAAAATATATATATATATTTTTGCCATAGTGACTCATACACGCCTAATTATCTGAAATCTACTTTTAAAATTTTACACAATATAACTTATTTACAAATTAGGTTTCAGAGCTAAAATGCACGAACGTTAGCAGGTATTTCCCCCTCAGATCGTCAGTGTTTATATATCGGTCAGCTGATGAGTGGTTGGCCAATGTTAGCAGATATTTCCCGTTTAGATCGTCAACACACCTTGACAGACTTCTGTTTTGCATAAATATTTGTTCTGAGTACAAAAAAAAAAAATGTATCTGCATTGTAAATTGATATTAATCCAAAACAAAAGTCTGTCAAGGTGAGTTTTTAGGCAAAACACTTTTGCCAACTTTAAGGAATTTTCACTCTGAATCCTGATTTTGTATTAAAAATTAAATTAAGCACAAACTTTTGGCTGAATTTCAAATAATTAGGTGTGCAAACTTATATGGTGATAAAGATTAAAATATTTTCCAATTAAAATTGTCCAAGATCGAGATCACATTCGATGATTGCATCTCGATCAGCTGATTAGAGTGGTTGGCCATATTTCCCCTTCAGATCATCAGGACGCCTTGACAGAATTCTGTTTTGCATAAATATTTATTCTGAGCACAAGGAAAAGGAATCTGCATTGTAAATCGATATTTATTACAAAACAAAAGTGCTGCTGATCTCGGATGTCTGCCCTTTCCTCTCCATCCTTCTTTCCTTCCATTCTCTTCTGTCTTTTTCCTTCATTATTTCCTTGTCCTTCTGCCTACAGGTGACTTTACACTCCCTCTTCTGTCTTTCTTTCCTTCATTCTTTCCACTTCCTTCAGCCTGTGGGTGACTCTACACTGAGTGACAAGCCAAATGGTTTCCTGTGCACCAGGAAACCATTTACTACGCTGGGTGGTAACCATATAACCAAATTATGGCACCTGGTGGTTTAGTGGGTAATTATTGCGTTCCAATCGGATTGAGCCGGTGAAGGTTTATATCCAAGGAATGGTTGGGGTTGATTGCTCATGTAATGCCACTCAGGGATGAGTGGGGCTGGTCACTCTCATCTTAAATGTCGGGACCAACTGCCTAGCCCCGGGCTCCTACGCTCCTCATGGGGCAATGTAGGATTGGATGATGGATGGATGGATGAACAAAAGTCCGTCAAGGTGAGTTGTTAGGCTAGAGGCAAAACACTTATGCTAACTTTAAGACATTTTTGCTCTGAATCCTATTTTCTATTAATAGTTAAATTAAGCATAAATTTTTGACTGAATTTCAAACAATTAGGTGTGCAAATCTATATGGTAATAAAGATTAAAATATTTTCCAATTAAAATTGCCGATTTGGTCCAAGATTGCCTGTTTTATTTCGGTCAGCTGATTAGTGGTTGGCTGACCTTGTGGTGCTCCATTCCTTGCTCATTTTCCTCTTCTTCCTCAGCTTTCTGATCTTTTTCTACCATACCCTCCACATTCTCGTCAACACCTGTCTAACCAACCACTCTTAGGGTTGTAGCTAGCAAAATACAGCTAATGTGTCAGTTATTATTATTATTATTGAGCCAGTTTTATTAGTTTATGTACTGTGTATGTTAGTTATGTTGGTATAGGTAGCCTATTTTCCAGAATGCTCTAGATTATTGGAATAATTGCCGGACAGTATTGGAGAATTCGGACAAAGTAAGGTAATATTCTGGGGAATGGTATGTGGGGCCGGACTTTTTCCATTCCCAGACTGGTCTACCCCCTTTTTAGTCCAGCAAATTGAGGGTCTATGAATGTGCGTGGATGTAGTACGATTGAGGCTAAAAGGGAGGAGATTGGGAGAATGTTTGTGAGAAGAAAGTTGGATGTGTTAGCTCTGAGTGAAACGAAGATGAAAGGGAAGGGGGAATCTATGTTTGGAAGTGTGAATGGAAGATTGTCAGGTGTTGATAGAGGAAGGGCAAGAGAAGGTGTGGCCTTGTTAGTGAGTCCAGAAGTACAGCAGTGTGTGATTGAATGAAAGGAGGTGTCATCGAGACTGATGTGGGTGAAAGCGAAATTTGAACGTGAGTTGTGGGTGTTTGTGAGTGCATATGGACCTGGTAGTGAAAGGGATGAACAAGAGAGGGAGTCTTTCTGCAATGATGTTGATGAGTGTCTGCAGAGTTTTGGAGCGAATGTGAATGTGGTAATGATGGGAGATCTGAATGCTAGAGTGGGAAATGTAGCAGTTGAAGGCGTAGTTGGTATGCATGGTGTGCCTGGAAGAAATGAAAATGAGGAACGAATGATAGCGATGTGTGTTGAGTGAGAGATGATGATTGGGAATACTCTGTTTGAAAAGAAAGATATTTATAAGTACACATGGGTGAGACAGGAGGATGGAAGGGTTGTTGATAGAGCTTTGATGGATTATGTGGTTGTGTCTAGGAATGTAATAGGAAGATTGTTGGATGTGAGAGTTCTGAGAGGGGAGGGTGGAGGTATGTCTGACCACTACCTGGTGGAGGGAAAGTTAAGAGTAGGTAAGAGATGGGTGAGAGCTAGGAGGGTTAGGTGTGGCAGGGAGGTTTTGAAAGTGAGTGAGTTGGATAAAAGAGAGAAAAAGATAGAGTATCAGGAGAAATTGAAAGATGAGTGGAACGCAGTGAAAGATCGGGAAAATGGCAGCGTGGAGGAGGAATGGCAGTTGTTTAAGAGTGCTGTGGTGGGGCATGCAGAAGAGGTGTGTGGTGTGAGACGTGTGGGTGGTGGTGTAAGAAAAGGAAGTGAATGGTGGTGCGAGGAAGCAAGTATGGCTGTGGCTGAGAAGAGACGTGCATATGAAGTGTGGCTGCAGAGGAAGGATGAGATGTCATATGAAAGGTATAAGGAAAAGAGGAATAGAGCGAGAAGGGCTGTGCGTGATGCTAAAGTGGCAGCAGATGAGAGGTGGGGTAGGCTGCTGACAGAGAATTTTCAACAGAATAAGAAAATGTTTTGGAAGGAGGTGAAAAGGGTGCAAAAGGGAGAGTCTGGGAAGGAAGAACGAGTAAAAGCAGAGGATGGAAGGATGTTAATTGAGATGGATGCAGTAAGGAAGAGATTGGCAGAGTATTTTGAAAGATTGTTAAATGTAGAGGAAGAAAGGGTGGCTGAGATTGTGGCGGATGAAAGGGTGCAAGGAATAAATGTGTTGGGAGAGTTGAATGATTCTTTGATCACGAAGGAGGAAGTGGAGAAGGCAGTAAAGGAGATGAAAACAGGGAAAGCTGCAGGTATGGATGGGTGTGCTGTGGAATGCCTGAAGGGTGGTGGAGTGACTATTGTTGACTGGTTAGTAAGATTGTTGAATGTGTGCTTTGAGAAAGGTATGGTGCCAATTGACTGGGCAAGTGCTTGTGTGGTCCCTTTGTATAAAGGCTAGAGTGCTAAGTATGAATGTACTAGCTTTAGGGGCATAAGTCTGTTGAGTGTTGTAGGTAAGGTGTATGGTAGAGTGTTAATTATGAGAGTTAGAGAGGGTACAGAGGGAGTGATTGGTGATGAGCAGTGTGGCTTTAGGAGAGGGAGAGGATGCGTTGATCAGGTGTTTGCTCTGAGGCAAGTGTGTGAAAAGTATTTAGCGAAAGGCAAGGATGTGTTTTGGGCATTTATGGATTTAGAGAAAGCGTATGATAGAATTGATAGGGAGGCTTTGTGGACTGTTTTAAGATTGTATGGACTTGATGGTAGGTTACTAAAAGGGGTGAAAAGTTTTTTATGTAAATAGTAAAGCGTGTGTAAGAGTGGGAAATGCTGTGAGTGATTGGTTTCCCGTGAGAGTGGGGCTGCGACAGGGATGTGTGATGTCGCCTTGGTTGTTTAATATTTACATGGATGGTGTTGTAAGGGAGGTGAATGCAAGAGTTTTAGGTGGAGATCTGAGTCTGGTGAATGTTGATGGTGGAGAGTGGAATCTGAAGCAGCTGCTGTTTGCAGATGATACTGCGCTGGTGGCTGATTCAGAGGAGAGATTGAGACAGTTGGTAGAGGAGTTTGGAAGAGTGTGTGAAAGGAGGAAATTGAAAGTAAATGAAAATAAGAGTAAAATGATGAAGTGTACGAGGTTGATAGATGGTAGGGGTATTTTGAATGGTGAGTTGCTTGAGGAGGTAGATTGTTTTAAATATCTAGGGTCACATGTTGCTGTGGATGGAAGAATAGATGCAGAAGTGAAGTTTAGAATAAATGAAGTAGGAAAGGTGCTGGGAGGAATAAAAAAATGTTTAAATGTCGTTCGCTTAGAATGGATGTAAAGAGAAGGCTGTATGAGGGTGTTGTGGTAGCGACTGCGTTATATGGGGCTGAAACATGGAATATGGGTGTAGTAGAGAGGAAAAGTTTGAATGTAATGGAGATGAGGTGTCTGAGGAGTATGCGTGGAGTGACACGTATGGATCGGGTGCGAAATGATGAAGTGGGAGATGGCTGGTAGAGTTGAGCAGAGGGTGTTGCGATGGTTTGGGCATATGGAGAGAATGGATAATGAGCGATTGGTGAAAAAGATAACTAGATCTGATGTGAGAGGTGTAAGGCTGAGAGGAAGACCACGAATAGGATGGATGGACAGTGTGAAGAGAGCGCTGGATGCGAGAGGGATGTCTGTTGAGCAAGGAAGAGTGGCTGTGCGTGACAGAACTAAATGGAGAGAAATTGTGAATGAATAAGTGATGACGCAGCCCTGAGGGGATATTCTCCCACATTTGGTCTAATCAGCTAGTCAGGTCAGGTGCGGGTAAGGGGATGGGTCTGTTATGATGTGGCAGGGGTAAACCAGTTCTGCTGTCGGGCCCTGCTGTGGATGTCACTGATTGCATTGCGCAGTTGACCCTTGTGCGGTGTGGTGCGGTGAGGATCTGTCTGTTCTCCCCTTTGGGGCTAAGATGCAAATGAATGTGTTTGAATGGATGAGTAAATGGGGAGTGTGTCGTCCTGTCTCGGCTACCTCCCTTTCCTTGGGGGAAGCAGCCTAGGTATATATATATATATATATATATATATATATATATATATATATATATATATACACACACACACACACCAACAAATTGCGCTTCATGAGTGCATGACGAGCGAGCGAGCGAGCGTTCGTACATATGCCTATCATCATAATTTTATTGTGCTGTAAACTTTCAACATTTTTGGTGAGGTAGTTGAACAATAGCAGAAGAATAATTGAGCTAAAATACTTTCTTTCTCACGTTTTCTTTCTAATGCTTTCTATTGTTTTTTTAATAGCAAGGCGCCGTAGCATTTATCACATGCGCAATGGTCAGTTCTCTGCTCCCGACTTGCCGTGTCAATGAAATGCGTTGGTAAATGCTTGGCCATTGGTTGAATGATAAAACCCAGAAATGAGGCAATTAACCTTGCTGATTTCATCCCCTAAACATTGAAAAGCTCTTCATGTAAAATTACGAGTGTCATATCTGATATTTCAGTGTTAGAATTCATGCAAGAAAACAGTGTTACAACAGGATTTTTTATCATTCGATTTCATAGTGGATCATATCTACTGAAGCCCTCAGTACATTCTCTGGGGAAGATGGGATTCCAAGGGGTTTCTTAGGTCTCATGAGTAAATACATAGCTAAAAACAAAATTATTGAATGTATCTACTACATGCCACAAGACTCTCGTCTCTATCTCACATAATAGTAGAAAAATTATTAGCCTCGGACAACCATCGCTGTCAGGCAGTGTCGTGTTAATTATTGAATGTATTTACTACATGCCGCAAGAATCTCTTCTCTATCTCACGTACAGTAGTAGAAAAGTTAGTAGCCTCTGACAACCATCATTATCGGGCAGTGTCATGTTGGGCCTGGCCGTGTCGTGTTGGGCTGCTCACATCTAAATTGAACATAATCATCGTAACGCTTGCTGCGCTTGCTTGCCATACGAGTGTGCATATATATATATATTGTTACGGAACAGATAAAACTATCCCGCAAAGTTCCAGGTTCAAAACAAAAGAGTTAGGTAAAATTACAAGTTAAAGTTTAATGCTCAAACTAACAACAAAACATTCAGGACTCATAAGGATAATGTAATGGCAAAAAACAGGTTAATTATATGGTTAACTGCAATAGCCTCTATTAAAACGAAATTAGCAAGAGTGAATTTATCTATGTCAGCCCTGATAAAATGACAATATCAGATAATACTCAGTGAATGCAAGATATATCATTACAGATACAAAATATTATTAATAAGGGCTGACACCCAAAACACATGAATCACAAAAACTTCACTAGGCCTACGAATCAACACCCTATGCTATACAGTACAAGAAAAAATGTAATAACACTCATACTCAAATTACACAACTGCTAGATGGTTGGAGACTTCCTGAGCACTCACAATAATAACAGCTGTACAGGGGAGGACAGAGATGTGAACAAAATGAGGAGTAGATCTAAGTGGCAATACTGCAGAGACTGAGCTCATTATATAGGGGCCGGCAGAGCTTGATACAACTTGTAAGAAGGATGCGCAAATGAAGCCAGAGGGGGTAAAGAGTTGACACTCCTGCTCTGAACAACAGAAAGAACGACTTACTCTACTATAAGGGAGGAGGGGGGGAGTGAGGTAGAACACGCTCGTGATCAAACATGCAGCATACTGTACGTTAGAATTACACAAAGGATGATGAAATCATAGGCTATGTAACACCTCCCTACAAAGAAAAAGAAATTTACAAAGGAAATTTCTTATTACTCTAAAACAATCTGTCTAAAGTCTAGATAAGCAATCAGCAATAACATTCTCTTTCCCCTTGACATGTTGCACGTCCAATGAACACCCCCGAAGAAGCAGACTCCATCTTGTCAATCTCTGATTCTATCTTCAAACTTACTAAGGAATTTCAGTGGGTCACGATCGGTATAAATGACTATGGGATCAAAACCAGAACACAAATAAAATGAAAAATGCTGTAAACCCAGAATCAAGGCCAAAAGCTCTTTCTCAATAGTTGAGTAGTTCTTTTGAGGTGAAGTGAACTTCTTACTGTAATAAGATACAGGGTATTCAATACCCTGATCATCCTCTTGCAGCAAAACAGCCCCAGCTCCTGTATCACTTGCATCAACAGCCATCTTAAAAGGCTTAGCAAAATTTGGAGTAGCGAGCACTGGCTGTCTTAATAGGATAGCTTTAAGTTTGGTGAAAGAGGATTCACAGTTATCGGTCCAGGCATATTTAACTCCCTTTTTCAGTAGGTCTGTAAGTGGTGATACAAGAATTGAAAAGTTAAGAACAAATCTCCTGTAATAACCTACCATTCCCAAAAATCTTTGTAGCTCTTTCCTACTTTTAGGTCTGGGAAGATCACTTACAACCTGAACCTTAGCTCCTGGTGGTGCAACATGTCCATCACCAATTACGTACCCAAGGTACTGAACTTTAGCTTGACCAAACTCACACTTTGATAAATTAGCTACAAGATTAGCCTGAACCAAACGCTCAAGAAATTTACTGTTATGGCATAGGTGATCTTTCCAGTTGTCACTGAAGATTAATACATCATCAATATAAACAACACACCCTGCCAAACCCTCTGTTACAACATTCATGATCTTCTCAAATGTGGCTGGTGCATTCTTCATACCATATGGCATTACAGAACATGCAAAAGTCTTTCCTAGTGTTACAAAACATGAGATCTCCCTAGCACGTTCAGTCATAGGTACTTGCCAGTATCTCTTTAACAAATCAAACTTACTTATGTACCTAGCCTTTCCGATCTTGTCTATGCAATCTTCCACACAAGGGAGAGGGTGTCTGTTTTGGTTATCTGATTAACACGTCTGTAGTCAATGCAAAGCCGCTGTGACCCCCCTGGGTTAGGGACCAGAGTGACAGGAGAACTCCACTCGCACTGACAGGGCTCAATCATCTTGTGGTCCAACAGGTAGCCAAGCTCCTTCTGGATGAGAGGAACTTTCACTGGGTTCACACGGTAAGGAGGCAGTTTAATTGGCTTTGCGTCTCCAACATCGACATCATGCATCAACACAGTGGTTCTTCCTGGAGTGGCATGGAACACTTGCGGGTACTCCTGCAGTAATGCCGAAAACTCCTGCCTTCCCTCGGGAGGTAGATGAGAAAGCTTAGTCTGGAGATCATTCATGATATCAGGATTCTTCCCCAAACTATCACTCAGGCTCAAGCTGCATGGGAGAGCTTCACTTGCAGACTCGGGTGGAACAGCTACAGTGCAGACCGGATTATTTTCGTCCCGCGTGTGATACAACTTTAGCATGTTGATGTGACATAGTTGCTTGTTCTTTCTAAGATCTGGTGTTGCGATGACATAGTTGACATCACTGGGTTTCTTCTCCACGAAATAAGGACCACTAAACTTGGCTTGAAGAGGTTGCCCATGCACCAGTAGCAGAATCAAAACCTGATCTCCTGGCTGAAAGTGGCGTAACCTGGACTTCTTATCATACCAAGTCTTCATCTTCTCCTGAGCAGCTCCTAAATTCTCTCTCGCCAGCTGTAAAGCAGTGGACAGCCGTTCTTTGAACTTCATCACATACTCCAGCAGGTTGACGTCATCTTCCTCCAACAGCCAGCATTCCTTGAGTAGCTTAAGGGGTCCTCCTACTTCATGGCCAAACAGTAGTTCAAAAGGTGAGAAGCCCAGTGATTCATTTGGAGATTCTCTTGCAGCAAATACAACAAATGGAAGACCTTTATCCCAGTCTTTCTGATGTTCCAAACAGTATTTCTTGAGCATCGATTTGAGTGTTTGATGATATCTCTCCAACGCTCCTTGAGTCTGTGGATGGTAAGCTGAAGACGTGATCTGGGTGATGCCCAACTCTTTCAGAGACTGCTTGAAAACATTTGACATGAAATTACTTCCCCGGTCTAACTGAACCTCCTTAGGCAGACCAAACTTGGTGAAGAACCCTAGCATTTCCTTAACCACGTTCTTTGCTGAGATATTTCTAAGTGGAATGGCTTCAGGATAACGAGTAGCCATATCAATCAGGGTCAACACATAAGAAAATCCTGAAGAAGTCTTAGGAAGAGGGCCCACAATATCCATCAACACACGGGTGAATGGCGCCTCAAAAGGAGGAATGGGAACTAGAGGTGCAACCTTTTCGGTCTGATTACACTTCCCCACAACTTGACAGGTGTGACAAGACTTACAATACCAGGAAACATCCCTGAAGATACCTGGCCAGTAGAAGTGTTTCAAAATGCGTGCCACAGTCTTCCTCACTCCAAGGTGTCCTGCCAAACTGGAATCATGAGCCACTCTAATGATATCCTGCCTATAAACACGAGGGATGACAACTTGATGTACAACCTCTCACTCACAGTCGGCTGATGCTGTTGGGGGTCTCCACTTCCTCGTAAGTACTCCTGACTTTATATAATAACAAGTAGAAGCACCAGCTGACTCTTCCTCACTGCAAGCAGAGTTAGCTAGACCTTTCAACTCAGGGTCAGCAACCTGCAACTCAACCAACTCTTGACGAGACAAATTATCAACACTATGGGGTACTGCCTCATCTGGTGAGTCGTCCAAATTAGCAAGAAAAGTGTCAGCTAGGATAACATCATCATCATCATTATCCTCTAAGTCACCAGTAAATTTAGACTTAGCCCTAGTGGCAGCACATGCAGGGAACACATCAGGGACATCACAATCCTGGGCCACAGCCACTGGCTCACTAGACAACTGAGGAGCTGTACACACTTGACTTCCACCAATATCATTTCCAAGTAAGAAAGTTACACCTGACATTGGGAGTGTCTCAACCAACCCAACCATAACGGAACCATTAACAAAACCAGACTCTAAATTCACTCTGCACAGAGGGACAGAGAAGTAATTATTCCCTACACCTTGTAAGATTACAGTTTCACCAGAGGAATTAACATTAGAGCCTAGAACACTGGTCAGCATAAGGGATTGGCAAGCACCTGTATCACGATATATTTTAACTGATTTCCTGTCATTACTGTCCAGAGGACTGACAAAACCATCAGACAGGAAATTAGCACATGAACTCTTGAGAGTGTCACCCACGTTACTGCTCAAAAGAGGAGCTCCATCATGAGAATTTAATTTACCCCTCAAAGCAGTTTCAGTTAACTCAGTTAAAGAATTCTGGGAACTCTCAAGGGTGGACACTAGACCAATTGACTGAATATTTCAAGACTCCTTTTTGTTCACATCACGCTGTCTCCTGAAACATTTCTCCGTAGTATGACCAAGCTTACTACAATAAGTACATTTACTTTTCTGAAATCTAGAGGTGAAGCTGGTATTTACTTCCTGAGAAACATCATCTTTATTCTCTTTCCTGTTACCTGTACTCTGAGTAGAGGCAACGTACTTACTCTCAGCTTTCCCTTTTTCTTTAGAATATCTCTTGTGAGTGAGAACATATTCATCAGTTAAAACTGCAGCATCAGACAAATTATCTATTCTTTTCTCATCAAGATATAGGGTTACATCTTTATTAACACACCTTTTGAAGTCCGCCAGCAAAATCATCTGCTTAAATTTGTCAAAATCAGAATCCACATTCTTAGAATTTAACCACTGCTCTAACAGATCTTCTTTGATTTTTGCATACTCAACATGGGATTGCTTTTCTTACTTATAAGTTGTCTTAAATTTTACTCTATAGGATTCAGGAACAAGCTCATAGGCCTTAAGAATCAAGCTCTTAACATCATAATTATCAGATTGATCCTGAGGCAAAGATGCATAAGTTACTTGAGCTTTACCGGTGAGAACAGTTTGAAGGAGTACTGGCCAATACTCTTTGGGCCAATTAAAACCTGTAGCTACCCTCTCAAACAACTGAAAATACTTTGTTAAATCAGATTCATTAAAAGGAGGGACAAGTTTAACATTTTTAGCCACATCAAAATCATCAGAGCTAGATGATCCAGTTCCACCTTGTTTCATGCGATACTCATGGTCTGCCTGAATCCTAGCAAGTTCAACTTGTGCCTGAAACTCAGCCTCCTTAGCACGAGCCTGAAACTCAGCCTCCTTAGCATTTGCCTGAAATTCAGCCTCCTTAGCACGGGCCTCCTGCAGGGCTAGCTGTAATTTAGCTAATTCAATCTGCGTTTGCTCATTTCGAGGATTTCCATTAAACAAGCTTTCATTAATCATGTCAACAATTTGATCTTTAGAATGATGAGAGCGAACAGCAATTCCCAATTGTTGAGCAACAAGCTTAAGTTCATTCTTTGTTCTGTTTTCTACATCACACACTGTTTGCACATTTGACAAAAAATCTTTGGCTTCATCAAGAGTAGTAATAGTAGACATCATGAATAAATCACAGTCACAAAATATCAAGCAATATCCTTATGATAATATCCTGAATATCCTGATAAGAGGTCGCCAAATTTATGTTATGGAACAGAGAAAACTGTCCCGCAAAGTTCCAGGTTCAAAACAATGAGTTAGGTAAAATTACAGGTTAAAGTTTAATGCTCAAACTAACAACAAAACATTCAGGACTCATAAGGATAATGTAATGGCAAAAAACAGGTTAAATATATGGTTAACTGCAATAGCCTCTATTAACACGAAATTAGCAAGAGCAAATTTATCTAAGTCAGCCCTGATAAAATGACAATACCAGATAATACTCAGTGAATGCAAGATATATTATTACAGATACAAAATATTATTAATAAGGGCTGGCACCCAAAACACATGAATCACAAAAACTTCACTAGGCCTACGAATCAACACCCTATGCTATACAGTACAAGAAAAAATGTAATAACACTCATACTCAAATTACACAACTGCTAGATGGTTGGAGACTTCCTGAGCACTCACAATAATAATAACTGTACAGGGGAGGACAGAGATGTGAACAAAATGAGGAGTAGATCTAAGTGGCAATACTGCAGAGACTGAGCTCATTATATAGGGGCCGGCAGAGCTTGATACAACTTGTAAGAAGGACGCGCAAATGAAGCCAGAGGGGACAAAGAGTTGACACTCCTGCTCTGAACAACAGAAAGAACGACTTACTCTACTATAAGGGAGGAGGGGGGGAGTGAGGTAGAACACGCTCGTGATCAAACATGCAGCATACTGTACGTTAGAATTACACAAAGGATGATGAAATCATAGGCTATGTAACAATATATATATATATATATATATATATATATATATATATATATATATATATATATATATATATATATATATATATATATATATATTGTTAAGAAGTAAGATTTGCCAGTTAGGTGCTCGAGATGCATCTTGAAGTTTCCCGATGTTTACGGTAGCTAGTTCCGATACCAGCATGAGTCAGAGTTGCCAATTTGCCTGTTGTTTGTGAGCGTAGTTGTTTCACAAGTTATGCATAAATTTTTGTGCTATTTTCTCTATAATGTTTTATTTATGTGATTTCTTGTTAAATTATGTAATTTAAATTAAGTTTATATGGTAAATTATTTACAATATGTTATGTGAGAAAACTGACATATTTTGGGATGTCTCAGAGTTGGTAACTGTGCTGTTTCTCTCTCTAGAATAAATCAGAAATGTGGAAAAATGTAGTTTCCAGTACAATGCAAGCTTATATATTGATGGATAAGAGACTAGAACAAGTTCAGTCAGTTTTCAGTTCAGTTTGAGTGCATTGCAGTGTCAGTGCAGTGTCAATGTAGTTTGTATATTTTACATATTTGTGAAAAAAGTGAAGTGGTTATTGAAGTTTCTATATCGTCGGTACTTGTGAAAAATAGTGAAGTGTTGTCAAGCATTAAGCGTACTTACAGTTAGTAAAATTTGTATAGCTCCAGTGCTTGTGAAACCCGTGGAGTGGAATTGGAAAGAATTAAGTGTAATTTTTTGGAAAATAAAGACAGCGAACTTTAGAAGTCAGTGTTTATTTACAACGTCTCAGCTGATCTTGTGTACTGTACACGTAAAGGCTGATCATAGGAAGAACAACTCACTGGGCAACGTCCTTCCTATACTGTACTACTGCTGTTGGAGCCTGTGGCAGTGTGGGATGGGGATGTAACACTGGTGTCAGGTGTGTGGTTAATATAAGGGCTGCAGTGAGTCTAATCTTCAACATGGAGCAAGAAGGAGTCCAGACAAGAGGCCAAGCTAGGCAGGAAGAGGCATCGCTGGGTGCAGATATGAAGGTAATACAGGCACACAGGGAACAACAAGAGGCACAAAGTGAAGAACAGAAAGAGCTCAGAAACGAACTCAAAGGACAATTACAGGCAAAAAAGAAAGAACTTTAAGAACAGTTACTAGCACAAAATGTACAACTGCAGGTACAGAATGAAGTACAGAAAGAACTCAAGGAACAATTACAGGCACAGAATGAAGGGCAGAAAGAACTCAAGGAACAATTACAGGCACAGAATGAAGGGCAGAAAGAACTCGGGGAACAACTACAGGCACAAAATGAAGAAATCAAAGAACAATTGCATGCACAGAGGGAACAGCTTCAAGAGGCATTACAAGAACAACAGAGGGACTTACAACTGAGGATGCAAGGACAGCTAGATGCCTTCATGGGGAAATGAAGGAAGAACAGGAACAATTGAAGGAGGAAGTATACACTGAGCTGCGGCAGCAGAAGTATGAGGTAAACAATAACGTGATGGAGTTCAGACAACATCTAGACGACCAGGTGAAGCATGTACTGTAAACAATCAGCTGAAAATTAGCGAGGGAATAGTGACAGAGTGCATACAGCATGTAGAAAACCAGCTGAAGCATGTAGCTGACCATGTGAAGATAATTAGTGAGAAAATTGAGGCTGTAGAGAAATACTGCACTGCTGAGCCTCAGGTTGGTGTACAGGGAGCATATGAAAGGAATGAACAGTGTATGGTGAATCTTGACGGATCCCAGGCATCTAAAGGCAGCATTACAGGGTTGAATAATCAGAATGCTGAAGTTTTAAGTCCTGGCCTTAATTATGATGCCCCAGTTTTTAGGCCCCAAACCAGTGAAGTGCATGGCTATAATGGGGTCCAATTAAAAAGAAACCTCAGAAATTTGATGGCAGAGTATCTTGGGAAGCTTACCGTGCACAGTTTGAGTTACTTGCGGATCAAAATGGTTGGGATGATAGGCAGAGGGCAGTGCAGCTTGCTACTAGCCTAAAGGGTGCCGCAATGGAAATTTTGGGTCAGATGTCAGTGATGGCGTGGAACAGTTATCAGTCCCTAGTAGAAGTGTTGGAGCGCAGATATGGAACCATGTACCAGACTGAGGTTTACAGAGCAAGATTCCGGAGCTGTGTACAGGCTCGAGGAGAATCCCTACAGCAGCTTGCTCATGACATGGAGAGTATGGCATACAAGGCGTACCCTGGAGCAGCACCTAACCTGTTGGCTATTCTACTGAGGGACCAGTTCCTCGATGCTCTTGACAGTGCAGAGTTGAAAGTGCAAGTGAAGCAGGCACACCCAAGAAGCAAGCAGAAAGCACTAGCCAGAGCTCTAGAATTTGAGTCCTACGTCAGGTCCAGTACATCCACCTTTCAGACAGGTTGTAGTGCAGGATTCAAGGCAAGAAAGGGGCAGGAATGTGAAAAGGAAAAATTTGAGGCAAGTTGCTGGTACTGTGAAAAGCCAGGACACAGAAAAGAGACTGCTACAAGTGGAAGAGGGAAGAGGAGACGACTGGAGGAGGCTGCTGGTTCTGCGGGAAGTCGGGACACAAGAGGGAGGATTGTCACAAATGGAAGAAGGAGCAAGAACAGAGCAGTGTAAGGAAATCTTCACTTGTAACAAAAGCGTGTTGGACATGTAGTGGGGTGGGACAGTTCAGTTCTGAGTGTTCGAAGAAGAAGAAGGATGATTAGAAGAAGGTTGCAGAAGACCAGAAAGAAGCAGAAAACTAGTGGAGGCTGGTGTGAAGGGGCAACCACCAGCCAGCTTTTCCCAAGTAGCCCCACCACCGAGAAAATGCAAGAGGACGGCAATCGACAGTGTGCAAATAGACGGAAGGATAGACGGAAGGAAGTGTTCCCTGGTGATTGATTCGGCCTCAGAGCAGACTTGTGAGGCCTGATGTGTTACATCATCGGTATCTGCCTGAGTCATCAGAACAACTATGTGACATAACTGGGCACTGTGCAGAACTGAGGGGACCCCTGGATGTCCAGATTGAAGTGGCAGGGTAAGAGGCTACTCTTCCAGTCTACGTGGCCGACATGGAGGATCCTTGCCTTCTGGGTCTGGACTATCTGATGTCCATGGGATGTGAGCTCGACTTCTGCTCCATGACGCTGAAGGTTGGAGGGAGGTCGGTTCCTGTCATGGCAGTGAGATGTACCAGTTCTGGTGGCGAGGTGAGGGCACTCCACACTACAGTGATACTCCCAAAATCAGAACTACTGCTCCAGTGCAAGGTGAGTGGCTTTTTTGACAGCTGTTTAGGGGTAATGGAGCCCGATGTACAGTGCAAGAAAAGGCCAGAGTGATGGTGGGGAGAACGCTGGTGGAAACAGGTGCAGATGAAGTGCTGGTTGTGGTGGCCAGTTTCTCCCGTGGACCACAGAAGATCAATAAGGGAGAAATTCTGGGACTGTGCCAGGCGGTGGACCCTGAGTGGCATCAGAGGAAGGTCTGTAAAAGGAGCGTAGTCAAAGAAGATGGGTATCTGCCAAAGCACTTACAAGACCTTTTCTCAAGGAGTTGCCAATGCCTGGATGGTTCGCAAGAGCTGAAGCTGAGGCAAATGCTGACGGAATTTCCTGATGTCTTTTCCATGGGAGACCTAGACCTGGGGTGCACTGATCTGGTGGAGCATAGTATAGACACCGGGGATCACCTCCCAATTAAACAGCCAGCGTGGAAGATGACGCCAGCTCAATAGCAAGAAATGGAGAAGGTGATGGAGAATCTCCAGAGTCAAGGAGTAATAGAAAAGTCCAGCAGTCCTTGGGCATCAGCAGTGGTTCTGATAAGGAAAAAGGATGGCTCAGTAAGGTGCTGTATAGATTATCGAGCCCTGAATGAAATGACGGTGAAATATGCATACCCTTTGCCAAGAATTGATGACACCCTGGATGCTCTGTCATGTGCTTAGTGGTTCTCCATCCTAGACATGAAGGCAGTATACCAGCAGGTCAAGGTTGCAGAGAAGGACAAAGAGAAGACAGCCTTTTCATATGGCAGTTTAAAGTGATTCCATTTGGCCTATGCAATGCCCCAGCTACTTCTGAGCACCTCATGGACTGATTACTTGAAGGCCTGCACCGGCAGACAGCTCTCATCTATCTGGACGATGTAATTGTGTTCGGACGGACTTTTGACAAGGAACTGGAGAGGCTGTCAGAGATGCTGAACAGCATATGCGCAGTGCACCTTAAGCTGAACCTCAAGAAATGCTACTTGTTTCAGAAGGAAGTAAAGTACCTTCAACTCATTGTAAGCAAGAGTGGCATCCGTAATGACCCAGAGAAGAAGGCAGCTGTAGAAAACTGGCCAGTTCCAACCTGTGTGAGAGAGCTATGGAGTTTCCTGGGCTTGTGCACCTACTATCGGAGTTTTGTCAAAAACTTTGAAACGATAGCAGCACCTCTTCGCAAGCTGCTGGGGAAAAGGCAGAAGTTTGCATGGACAGCAGAGACTCAGAAAGCCTTCAACGAACTCAAGCATGTGTTGGCAAGCTCTCCAGTATTGCTGTACCCAGACCAGAATAAGCCATTTATCTTGGATTGTGATGCTAGTGACCATGGTATTGGTGGAGTCCTGTCACAGAAGAAGGATGACAAGGAGTCTGTAGTGGCGTATTACAGCAAGAAGCTCAGCCCACCGGAGCGGAACTACTATGTGACCTGTAAGGAGCTCTTGGCAGTGAAGAGCCTTGATTTCTTTCATCCCTACTTGTACGGGTCCTACTTCGTCATCAGGACGGACCATGCACCACTCAAGTGGCTGAAAACGCTAAAGAATCTGGAAGGACAGCTGGCACGCTGGCTCGGGAAGCTAGACCAGCACAATTATGAGGTGCCGCACCATCCTTGGTGGGTACATGGCAATGCGACAGCCTGAGTCATCGGCCTTGTGATCCGGAGTGCTGCCAGTGTAGTAAAAAGGAAGATCATAGTAAGAAATGCAGCTGTACTGCAGTGACAGGGCCAGTGTCAGATGAAGACCTGAAGAAGATGCAGATGGAGGATGCAGAATAACAACCAGTGCTAGAGTGGCTGCAGCAAGGTACAGTGTGACCATCTTGGAAGAAGTTTCCAGGTAAGCCCTGTAACCAAGAGTTACTGGAGTCAGTGGGACGTTCTTCATTTGAACAACGGACCACTGGAGCATCAGTGGGAGACACTTGGTGGCCTCAGCAAGTATTGGCAACTGGTGGTTCTGAAGAAGATGAGGTCCAGGATCTTGGATGAATCCCATAACCAGATCACTAGTGGGCAACTGGGAGTGAAGAAAACTCTAAGCCAGTTGCGACGGAGATTCTACTGAATTGGCATGCGTCAGGATGTTGAAGAGTGATGTCGGGCCTGTGATGTGTGTTGTGCCAAGAAGGGACCCATGACAATTGGTTGCATCCCTCTCCAGCTGTACCAAGTGGGTTCATCGATGGAAAGAGTCACTGGACCTTTGCCACTCACTGAAAGAGGAAACCGGTATATATGTGTCTCCATGGACAACTTCACAAAGTGACCAGAAGCCTATGCCATCCCCGATCAAGAGGCTGCGACTGTTGCTCAGGTGTTGGTTGACTAATTTTTCTGACGTTCTGGGATGCCACAAGACCTACATTCAGACCAGGGTAGAAACTTCGAGTCTGCTGTGTTCCATGAATGCTGCAAGTCATTGGGATCAAGAAGACCAGGATGACCCCACTAAGGCCACAGTCACATGGGATGGTGGAGAAATTCAGCTGGACCCTGGGACATGAACTGGCCAATTACTACATAGAGAGACAGACAGACCGGGTCCAGAAGTTACCTGCATTGCTGATGGCATATCGGTCTGCATCTCATAAGCCTACCAGCTACACCCCTGCAAAACTGATGTTGGGCTATGAGTCACGCTTACCCATTGACTTGTTAATGGGAAGACCACCTGGTGAAGAGCTGCCTACAAACACTTCCAGCTATGAGAAGCACCTTGAGGAAAGGCTGGCTGAGGTACATCATCAAGTGCAAGGAGCCCTCAAGTTTTCAGCAGAGGTGATGAAGTGCAAGTATGAAGTCAAGGCAAATGAGTTGAGCTTCAAGGATGGTGACCAAGTTTGGTTATACAATCCTCAGCCAAAGAAGGGACAGTCACCAAAGCTGCAAAGCCTGTGGGATGGGTCTTACACTGTGCTGGATCACCTATCAGATGTAATATATCGGCTTCGGGGAGGCAGGAAGTCTCGCCCAAAGGTGGTACACGTGAATTGTCTGTGGCAGTACCATGGGCCACGACAGTACAGCTGAGAAGGAATCGTGCTCTCCCGCAGCCAAGGATGTTGAGGAGGACCTAGGAGCTGAGGTGCAAGAGGATGGTGACAATTTCCCAAGAGAAGAAGTGAATCAGGAAGAGGACCAACATCTTCCTGGGGAGGTGGACTGTGTGAAGGAGCAAGGACGTCGTCGGATGTGGCATAGGAGAAGACCTGATAAGTTGAAGGGTTATTTTGTGTATAGTTAGATGTTTCATTAGGATTAAGGTTTATGTTTGTATATAGTGTGTACTTTTGTCGGGACGACAAAGAACTAGGGAGGGGGTAGTGCCAGTTAGGCGCTCGAGAAGCATCTCGACAGTTCCCGATGTTTGCGGTAGCTAGTTCCGGTACCAGTATGAGTCAGAGTTACCAGTTTGACTGCTGTTTGTGAGCGTAGTTGTTTCGTTTATGCATTAATTTTTGCGCTATTTTCTGTTAATGTTTTATTTATGTGATTGCTTGTTAAATTATGTAATTTAAATTAAGTTTGGTAAATAATTTACAGTGTTATATAATGTAAGAAAACTGGCATGTTTTGGGTTGTCTCCGAGTTGGGAATTGTAGTCTCTCTCTCTCTCTCTCTCTCTCTCTCTCTCTCTCTCTCTCTCTCTCTCTCTCTCGAATACACAAGAAATATGGAAAAATGTAGAAGTTTCTAGTACAATGCAATCCTATATAAGGATGGATAAGAGACTAGAACAAGTTCAGTCGGTTTTCATTTCAGTCAGTGTAGTGTCAGTGTAGTCTGTACAGTATATTATCGGTACTTTTGAAAACAGTGAAGTGGTTATTGAAGTTTCTATATCATCGGTCCTTGTGAAAAATAGTGAAGTGTTGTCAAGCATTAAGTGTAATTGCAGTTAGTAAAGTCTGTATAGCTAAAGTGCTTGTGAAAACAGTGGAGTGAAGTTGGAAAGCATTAAGTGTAATAATTTGGAAAATAAAGGAAGTGAACTTTAGAAGACAGTGTTTATTTACAACGCCTCAGCTGATCTTGTGTACTGTGCACCTAGGCAGATTACAGGAAGAACAACTCACTGGGCAACGTCCTTCCTATACTGTACTACTGCTGTTGGAGCCTGTGGCAGTGTGGAACAGGGACGTAACAATATATACCGGTATATATATATATATATATATATATATATATATATATATATATATATATATATATATATATATATATATATATACAGAGAGAGAGAGAGAGAGAGAGAGATACACACAATATTTGAAGAAAATTCATAACGTGAACAGTATCACTGTTATCTCCATTACCTGAAATTCTAGGAACAGAAACGGACGTTTTAATAAATTGCTCGATTTATGGCAGAATTAATAGTTGTTCGACAAGACACAAGTGTGTGGAGGGAAACACCTGCCTGCACTTTCCTCCTTGGTTGCTCCTCCCACCCCTGACACCTCGCCACCATCGCCTCACACGTCAGTCACCATACCGCCTTCTAATAAACAAAATAACTGAGTTACCAACAGTTTATTTCGTGGATATATTTTGAAAGCTATAAACAAAGACGCAACCTTGAAATCCATAAACATTGTCGGGTAATTTCATTGTAATTGCATCGATTATTTTCTATGCCTTCTTTAAAAAAAAAATAATAAGTCCAGGCGAATGCATGCAAACATAATGTTGCCACATAGCTCCAAGCTTAAAGGTCGTCCATATTATGCAGGAGCGGAGGAAACTGTATAGTGCAGTACACAGTGTAGGGATCAGGCGCCCCTTTGTGGCAGATAGTGTCTCACCATGGTGTAAACAGTGGACCTCCCTATAGCGAGGCGCAGAGGAATATGAGATCTGGCTCCAGGTGGACGCCGCAGCTCCTTCGCTTCACCCAGGTTGCACAGTGCCACTACATGTAGGCTCCTGATGAGGGTCAGAATGATGGGGTTATCCCGTTCAGTGTAATGTGTTATTGTATAGGCTGTTGTTGCTACTCTCACACGATTTTATTCAGCCTACGAAGGCCTCTCATATTAACCCCTTCATTCCCATTACGTACTTTTGTAGTTCATTCTTGTTGCATCCAGAAACTCTAATTCATCTCTGGACAGGCCTTTCGTATTGCAGAAGTGAGTGAAGTCGACGTCTCATATATTTAATAAATAAAAAAAAATCAAAGAAAAAAAATAATAATGATGCAAGTAAGATAAAACACTAAATACGCAATGGTGTTGATGGGCTTAACCTTTTCAATACAAGAGGTCTTTCCTAAACTGAACAAATCGTGTGAAAGTAACGCTATTATTATACAAGTATACTAGTGCAGCCATGCACAGTACGTGATGACACAGCTTGGCCATGACATGTGAACCTAAACTCACACTGGTTGTTCGCAAAATACATTCATTCTTATCCTCAACATTTCCAACAAATACAGTTTAACTCGGATCGGCATTGTTAAGGTTGACAGTGTCGTGTTACTTTTGTTTTTGACCAGTTGTTAAAAAAAAGAAAGAAAAACAATAGGTGAACCCTTTGTCTAACCCTCAACACTTTCACCATGTTTGGCACCAATCAGGCCAAATTGTTTTGGTTATTTTCTTCCCACACAAACACGCGGGGTGTAACTTTGACTTTGCCCTGTGACCTTGACGCTTGACTTCTTAACTTCGGCTGCCTTCGTTCTTGCTTTACCCTTTACACTTCCATCAAGCTTGGTATAATTTGAATCAAAACTGTTGAAGTTCACCTTGCCACGTGACCTTGACCTTTTGACCTGTTATTTTCTGAAACTATAGGTCAGCCGCTTGGGTGACCTTCAACCCTTTCTCAAATTTTGTTAGAAATCAGATCACAACAGTTTGATAAAACTTGACTACTCCACATAGGCTCCTAAGCCTCTTACACACTTTCAGTACGGATGATGATGATGATGATGAAATGGCAGGAGGAGTGACAAGAATAACGATAAAAGACATTAATCCGCTCGAATGAGAGAGAGAGAGAGAGAGAGAGAGAGAGAGAGAGAGAGAGAGAGAGAGAGAGAGAGAGAGAGAGGAAGAAAAGAAAAAATAATCAGTCAAGATGGAAGGTAAATGGGAGCGAAGAGAGGGATTATAGAAGGAAGGAAGGAAGGAAGAGAAACAACAAGGAAAAAAAGGAGCAAGGATGGAAGGAAAGAAAGGAACACCAGAAGGAAGAAATGCATTCAATGAGGAAGGGAGGGAGGGAGGAACACACACACACACACACACACACACACACACACACACACACACACACACACACGGCAGGCAGTACACGATGCGTCTCCTTGGAGTCTTCACCGCAACCTGCATTTACCTACTCATCTCCTTCGTATTTCTCTCCACATTTCTCCAAGGACGCTTTCGGAATTCATTTAACTCGACAAGCCTCCATCAACGCTCCCAGCATGAAATGGTCGGGGATAGAATGAGGGAGAGAGAACTTAGGGTGAGGGAAGTGTGCAATGGAGGGAATGAGAGTCCTACATCACTTGCCTTTGACACCATGTTCTACTCTCCCTCTCACAACCTTTTCGTCTGTGCCACTCCAAAGGTATGACCATTAATCCTAGGGTGGAGTACCTGGGGGTCTGCAGCTAGAACAAAATCGTTATGGTGGAATCGAGATAACTGGGCTTAGTTTTTAAATCTCTAAAACATTATCATCATCATCCGGGCTATATTTCCCATTAACACATAGAATGAGGTAGGGTCCAGAAGCCATTGAAAATAACTTGCTCGTGGGAGAACTAATTAATATCATGCTCAGTAATATGCAACACACTCGTTCGATCACCAAGCAAGCCCCCGGAATCTTGAGACTCCCTAACAGGCACACATTTCTACTCGTATGCGCTTCATACATACACACCAAAAGGAGTTTCCTAGGTTTGGGAACCCACCATTCACTCACTGAATGTAGCGGTACCAACATAGACGCTACACTGTGGACTAAATCTTCAGCCTGGCTCCCTTTTCTATATATTTATTTACTTATTATTTATTTATCTATGATTTTATTTCATTTTGCGGACATTGAGCCTATGGTTCCTTTATCCCTTAGAAAAAAAAAAAAACGGTTTCTTGAATCTCAGTAATTTACTACCCTGAGTGGTAACAATATACCTTATACCTGGAGTGGGGGAGAAGAATTATTGCACCCCGTATTCCCTGCATGGCTGACGGTAAAAGTGAGAGGGTGGCAAGGATTATCGTTCCCCCACCCTTAGTTTCACTGTGTATGAACACCAGTGTCGCCTGGGTCCCGACCACAGTGTGTTTGGGGCAGCACAGTGTGACGCATAACCTGGTGTGCTAGATTTGCAGGGTGACCCGTAAATCTACTAGAAATTCACGTGGCTGTATTTTACGTGTTCCAGGGATGGTTCACTCGACTACTGTGGGTGTGAATATGACAGTGGGAGTTGAAAATAAATGCATGATGCAAGGCAGAAACTGCTAAAACTAAAGGAGCCATCCCAGCACAAGAATTCGCCGGGTGGAGAAGGAGCGTTATATATTAATCATCCTGTATTTCGCGAGTGTAAAGCACAAAATGTTATGTGCGGTGGTTAAAGGTGCTCTGGAAAGACATTTGGAGGTCGTTTATTGAGACTTTCGGCAGTAAGCTGGTAAAATCTATAGAAGCGGGACAATGGTTTCATCCCACGGCTGTCTTTGAAAGCAATTAAGCTCAGAATAAATACAGTTAGATATACTATGAGACCTGTTCAGTATATCACTGTCTATCTATCTGTCTGTCTATAGCCCGACGCCATAATGCCGTGAGGGGTGGCCACAGACAAATCGCCTCCTTATCGCCCTGTCTCCTGCCATCACGCCGCCCTTCTTTAACTCACACTCCCCTCTCTCATACGAGTATACCTCTCCACTCCATCTCTCCACCTCAACCTCGGTCTTCTTCTCCCACTCCTGTCCCCCTCCACCTCATTCACATGCACTTTCCTTGTTAGTCTCTCATCCTCCGTCCTCTCCACATGGCCGAACCGCCGCACTGTATTTCTACTAACGCTTTTTATCACGTCCATATCCATACCGCGATGCTTATTCACATCGTCAATATGTCAGTCTTTCTCTCCATGTAACTCCACCTGCTCCTCTCATATAACTCATTTTCACTGCTCTCGCTCTTGAATTCTCCTTCCAAAGAGGTACAAGTTTCTCTTCCATACGTCAGAGTTGGTATCACAATACTGTCACGCAGCGACTTTTTTTACTTCCATGCTCACTTCTCTATTTCTTATCACTGCTCTCAGAGCCAACAACCTCTCTTCCCTGTTGTACCCTTTCAAGCACTTCATCCTTCAAAATTTCATTTTTACTCATCACACTGCCCTAGTCCTTAAATGCACTCACATTTTCCATTTTCTCACCATACAGATTCACTGTGAAGTCAGTGACTTCATTTCTCTCGAAGACCATAACTTTCCTCTTCCCTACATTCATCTTTAGATTCCGTTTCTTACACACTCTCCCAAACTAATTCGTCAAGCATTGCATTTTTCCTTCGCGTTCATCTGCAGACAACAGAAGAGGAATCTTCCAAACGCTGACCTTTCTCATTAGGACCGCGGCAACATCCACTGCTCTACCTTGTATCTCTTTTATAACCCCATCCATATTCAAGCTGAACAACCATGCAGGCATGACGCATCCCTGTTTTAATCTAACATTTACACAGAAATATTCACTCAACTCATCATCCACACGCACTGCAGCCCTAGCGCCCTCGTACATACTCTTTACGACATTCAGCAGCTTCCTATTTAGCTCATATATTCATAATAATTTCCATATTCCTTGACAATCCCCTTTGCCGTATTCCTTCTCAAAATCCAAGAAGGCCACATCCAACTGCATTCCTTCTTCTAGAAAATCTTCCACTACGAATCTTAGGATGAATATCTGCTCTCCACAACCTCTTCCCTTCCTAAAACCTCCTTTTTCGTCAACTAATTCCTCAGTAATTACCCTAACCGGTCAACCAGTATCCCACCATATACTTTTCCTGTTACACTATGAAGGCAAATGCCCTCTGTGATTACCATATACTTCATTTTCCCTTTTGTTATTACAGGGGAGTAATTATACCTGACTTCCAATCCTCCCGGACTCACCCTCCTCCCAGGCCAGTCTGCACATCTTCCATATCCATTCTACTACTGTTTCTCCCCTATGCTTCAGCATTTCACCAAACACTCCATTGGCTTTAGGGTCATCTTCCGTTTGACTTGCTTAATTACTTCCGCTACTTCCATCCTGCTGATTTCCTCCTCCATTCTCACCTCCCTCCTTCTCCCAGCCATTCGACAACGGCTTATACTCGCATTACTTTCATTCTCTGTATTTAACAATTTCTTAAAGTGTTCTTTCATCTGCTCACTTTTTCTACCTTCTTCACTAGCAATCTGCCGGTTTAATCTTTCGCTCCCCTACTACCTTCTTTGTCACCCAGTTTTGCTATTCTTTACCTCCTTTCTGAACATTTACTTACATTCCCTCCATTTTGCACACAAAATCCTTCCAAACTCCTCACCCACTCTCTTCTTACTTTCTCATACTAATCGTTTCACCTCTCTCTTCTCTACATAACCTCTTTATTCCGCCTCTCAACTTCCTGTATGTCTCTGCTTCCCATTCACTCACTACATGCTTTCTATTGCGCCACGGCTTGTCTCACCTCTTCATTCCTCCATGTTGTTCCTTGCACTCCCTTTCGTCTTCTCATCATCCCATATACCACCTCACATGCTGCACATATTTCTTCTGTGAATACCTTGCACACACACCTTCCACCTCCCCCATCTGCTCCATATCATATTTACGCAGCCGCTCCTTCATTTCTTTCTTATATTCTGTCCTTTTTTTTTCCTCATCCTCTTGCAACATTTCTAACCTTTTTGTATTGACTGCTTCCTCGTGCCCTACTCTGCAACTGTTTATCCATCGCATTTGTAGCTTGACTTTCACCACCAAGAAGTGGTGGTCAGAGAGTCCCCACTTCTCCAATCTTTGTATGCTCTCTCATTCAACATACATATGCTCATTCTCTCGTCCACATATACTTAAACAATTATTGCCATCCGTTAATTTAGCTCACCACCCATCCTTTTCAACACTCGCCATGTATACCTTGGATCATTTTGTGCCTAAAGAGGGTATTGACTATCACCGATAATGGACCCAAAAGACACGACTAAAGCAGGAGCCGTCCCACAATAAAATTTTCCTGTAATGCAACAAGATTTGTACATTCGAGAGTAGAAATTCGATTCACCTTTCCCTGTATGATAAAACTTGTGTTCTGGTAACATTATGTCGCAGACAGATGATGGGTGTGCTTTAATGTATAGAAAATCGACGTATATATAAAGACTGATAGATATAGATAGATATACATACATACATACATAGATGTAGATAGATAGACAGGTTTATATACACAGAGACAGACAGATAGACAGATAGAAATAGATAGATAGATGGATAGATTGACAGATAAAAAAAAATTACTTATTGGTTTACAAAATAATTTCGTTCATGCTATAGATTAACAGGCTTTTATTATAAAGAGATGCCTAAAGCGAGTGTCTGTTGTAAACTGTATGTGACTTATTTTATCAAGATAAATATTCGACAATTATGAAAACAGTTAATGGTTATTTGACGTTGAATATCAACAAGAAATATTCACGTGAGGTATCCGTAGAAATGCTTAGTACGCACATAAAGCATTATCAGCAAGGAAGCATAAGGTGTTTGTTATAGGATAAAGAGAGACTGTAAACCGCGTCATTTCATTTCAGAGCATTACCATAACACCATTATAATTTGTCATTTCATTTCAGAGCATTACTATAACACGATTATAATTTCTCATTTCATACAACCCTAGATATGGGTTCATGATGGGACACTGACTATTAGGTGTGTGCGAGATGGTTAGATATTGCGAAAGATGTGGAAGAATACATTACAACTACCACTGACGTACAGTTATAATATTCATCCTTGTAATTTCTGTAAACCTAACTCATTCCTGACATCCTGGGGAGTTTCTGTGGACAAATAAGAGAGAGAGAGAGAGAGAGAGAGAGAGAGAGAGAGAGAGAGAGAGAGAGAGAGAGAGAGAGAGAGAGAGAGAGAGAGAGAGAGAGAGAGAGATTTACTGAGACATGACGAATAGCCGTGGGTGAAGGTGTGTACATATGTATGCACACGTGTGCGTGACGTGTGGCCATTTCTGTGCCAGGGTTGGGTCCATTAATTTTCGTTATGAATTAGTCCAGTTATCTTAATTTGGCTATCTTTTAAACTAAGCTAATTTATTAAATTTTTGCTAAATTTACAAGGTAATCGCTCGTTAAGAAGTTAAATCTTCCTGTTTTGCAACTGCGTCAGTATAATAATAATAATAAAGGATAGTTGTGGATGTTCACTGAATGTGAATGAAAATGTTGAGATATACTTTGAAATCGTATGGTCATATGGAGAGGATGGAAAATAAGGACTTAAAGAAGAGTGTATGTTAATGCGGTGGATGAGGAGAGGAGGAGGAGGAGTGAGACCAAGGATGAGATGTAGAGATAAGAGTTGTAGAAATATAGAGGTATATAACAGGGGGTGTGAATTGGAGGAAGTGTAGCCTAGTGGAAGGGCATGACGACATAAAGGCGATTTGTCTGAGGCCACTCCTCACGGAATTATTGCGACTTGCAGTAGATAGAGAGATATACCAATATACCTGGGGAGATGTAATTTACTTTCCAGAGTCTCTAGGCATCTGGGAAGTGAGAATAATACTAGCTTTATTTTTTTCTTGTTCTTAGAGAAAATTCTGAGATATATCTCCATTCTACTCAAGCCATTAACCTTGTATCACCCACTAATAACAGTATACATCCACCTACCCCATCACAATTTCAACCCATCCCACCCATTTTTTTTTTTTTTTCCCCAACACCCAGTTCTGTATACCCCACCCGCTCCGCGCACTCACTTGTGGAGGTCACATTGAAATAAACCTTCACTGCATTCCAACCATAGATATTACAAGAACCATTTTCAAGGGTAGAGTTTTCTTATATAGTTCCACGGCCTACAAAACTTTCAGTCCATTCCATCCTTTCATTTGCTCACTACGTGCATTTCTTTCCCCACCCATCTTGACATTTTCATGGTGGGATGCAGGTCACACGGTCGACAAACTCTCTTGTTGCATATGACGGCCCACACACACTGCCAGGCAATGTACAAAGTGACCCGTAAATAGCTCTCCATTTGGAAACTCTCCTGGCAATATCTTGTGTGCTTCAGGGACAGCTCAGTTGGCTAGTGTGGGTTTGGTTTGGCATCTGGTGTAAGAAAAGAATAAATGATGCAGGGGAGACACACAGTAGGCTACTAACTGAACCGTCTCCACAACACACAAGAAACCTCCCGACGGAGTGGAAATGGAGCCTTATGTATGGACCAAATTGTTTTTTTTGGCTACTTTGCAACTAGTCTGTAAAGTATTAATGATTTTTTTTTTTACTGTGTTCGACTCTGGGTCTTGGCTTAAGAGCCCATTCCCTGATGTCCAGCCGTCCTAACAAGCGCAATGCAACTCCACGTCACTACTTAGGTACTAATACCCACCGTCCATATTCAACACACGCTACAGCTGTCCCATACATGACTGGTGTATTGGTATTAGCGGGGGAGTTTTCACATGTTGGCGGGTCTTATGGTAGATCAGTAATATCTACTTTAACGAAATCCATATCCCTATACTGTTCCCTTCTCCATCTGGGATTCAAACCTGCGTCCATTGTGATAGCAGACCACTCCTATACCGTTTCGGCCACCATCTAAGAACATAACCATATAAGGAGAGTATATATATATATATATATATATATATATATATATATATATATATATATATATATATATATATATATATGTGTGTGTATATATATATATATATATATATATATATATATATATATATATATATATATATATATATGTGTGTGTGTGTGTGTGTGTGTGTGTGTGTATGCGGCACCGCGTGCAAGAGTATACCTATGCACCACCTTGTCTAAAATTGAGTTAATGCTATCCCACAGTCCCTCAGAGTATATACTTTCATGTGGACTTGGTGGATGTGATGTATGACCCAAGACATAAGGGCGAAAACCCATAGAAATAACACTGAGTTTACATCGCCACCCTTTATCAAGCGCAACCACTGCATTCATTAAGATTATTAATGTAAAGGGGGTGCAAGGTAGGGCAGTGGATGAGGGGGTGGGTCTAATGAATGAGGGTGAGATTTGGAAGATTCCGTTGTTGCTGTTTGCTGATGATACAGTATTGCTGAGTGAAGATGAATGGGAGTTGCAAAGTTTGGTGAATGAATTTGGGACAGTGTGTAGGAGGAGGAAGCTGAAAGTTAATGTAAACAAAGGTAAAGTTATGGTGTTTGAGAGGAATGAAGTCACAGAATGTACAGTGAGGTTGGATGGTGAGGATATGGAGAATGTGAGTGCATTCAAGTACTTGGGTAGTGTGATGAGTAAGGATGGAACTTTGGGGATGAAGTGCATGAAAGGGTACAGCAGGGAAGGAAGGTTGTTGGTTCACTGAAAGCAGCGATAAGAAATAGGGAGGTGAGTATGGAAGTTAAGAAGTCACTGCATGATAGTATTGTGATCCCTACCCTAACGTATGGAAGCGAGGCGTGGACCTTGCAAAAGGGGAACAAGTCAAGAGTGAGAGCACTGGAAATGAGTTATTTGAGAGGCGCATGTGGAGTGACATGGAGGGACAGGTTGACGAATGAAGAAGTGAAGGAACGTTGTGGGGTGGATGTGGATGTGGTTGAGAAGATTAGGAGAAATACACTGAGGTGGTTTGGGCATGTGGAGAGAATGGAGAATGAACGACTGACTAAGAGTGTGTATGTATGTGAGGTGGAGGGAGGGAGAGGGAGGGGTAGACCGAGGATGAGGTGGAGGGATGGAGTTGAGAGGTATATGAGGGAGGGGCGAGTGAGTTCGGGGGAGGGTAGTCAAATGGTGGGTGACAGAGCGACTTGGAGGCGTTTTGTCTGCGGCCACCCTTTGCGGGATTAGGGCGTCGGGCTATAGATAGATAGATAGATTGGTGTGATTTAGTTTGTTATTGCATTTAATAGATGTAAAGTGTCTATTGTTCACATAAAAACACAGAACAACGTGGACCAGGTGAAAAAAGAATGCTGCGTATTGATAATATTTTTGAAAAATTTATAAAACTTACTTTTTATGACAATAACCAGGCAAATTCATAACCAGCCACTCTACAGATATTCAACTTCATCTTACAACATAAAGGAACTCACTAGTTATTGGCCTGCGGTACTAGTTTATGCATAAAAGTAGCAGCATTGTATGCTAATGTGTCGATTTTTTTGTTTTTTGTTTTTTTAGGGTAAAAACAATAGTACCTTTAAAGTTTTTGGATAGAGACAATCAGGTTTAAAATGATGTAAACGCCATTATCCTAGGTATAATAGTTTTTTCGGTATCGTTCTTCAAAGTTGTAAAAACTTTAAACGCAATTTCTGCCACTTTTAAAAAATGGTGCATGGGTATACTCTTGCATGAGGGGACTCATATATATTTTTCTAATGGCAAACCAGTACGAACACGTGGATGAGACTTAGCAGAGCGTGACCTTGAATGGTTGGGCATATGTTGGAAAACTGTCAGCACTGCCGCCCAGCCCACTTACCGCCAAGCAGTGTGCGTTTGAAGATGCGCTCTTCTTGTTCCTGGTATTTTCTTTTTGTGACGCGATGGCCGAGCGAATCGAGCAACGTTATTGCATCAGATTTTGTGAAAAGTTCGTAATATGCAACTTGAAATAAGATTCAGCAGGCTATTAACAATGAAACTATGGGTACTTCTCAAATTAAGGACAGATACAATCATTAACAAGTGACCAAACATCAGTGAAGACTGCCAAGGGTTCCAGCTGGCTTTCCACATGCAGAAATCCGAAAGTGATTGAGAATCTGCATGCCTGAGTTATGGAAAACCACCACATAACAAGAAAAGAAACTGAAAATGAGCCTGGCACTGGTTACGGTTCGACACAAATAATTTTGACAAGATTTGGGCATGCCTTGGGTTGCACAGTTTATGCCAAAGCTCCTGACAGCCGAGCAGCAAGATCTTCACCTTTATGTCATTAGGGACATGCTGAACATTGCTAATCTGAATCCGAAATTGATGAAGATGTTAATAACTGGCAATGAGTCTTCGGTGAATGGATATGATCCAAAAACGAGAGGTCAGTCATCACCATGAAAGTCACCTGAATCACCAAGACCTAACATGGCACGTCATGTCTCGAGCAAGAAGAAGCTCATGCTGACAGTATTTTCCGAAAACCAGAGTGTCGCTCATTACGAGGATGCTCCAGATAGCCAACCAGTCAATAAAGAGTAGTACCTGGGAGTTCTTTGTTGCCTACAGAATGTAGCGCATCACAAGAGGCAAGAGTTTTAGGAGGCATAGGACTGGCAGCTCTATGATGACAGTGCTCCAGCCCACTCATCCCACCATATCCAGGATGTTTTGGCTAATCACAGGATCGCACAGGTCTTGCAGCCACTCTTCTCTCCATAAATGGCTCCCTGTGGCTATTTCCCAAACTGATGATGTTGCTGAAGGTTTTGAGATTTGAGAATACAAATGAGATCAAAACAAATGCAATCAAGATCTTGTTGGCAATCCCCAAACCGACTTTATAAAGTGTTTCCAGGAATGAAAGGAGTGTTGGGCTACGTGGGTTGAGTCCTAAGGGGCATACTTTGGAGGGGATTAAAGTCCGAACTCAGTAAGTACACTAATTTTTTATTTTATTTTATAGCCAGCTAGAGGTTGGATACTTTTCAGTCAGGCGTACTACGTATATCTGTCTTTATTTGTCTTTATCAATCTCTCCATCTATATGAATCTGTTTATTTGTCTTCACATTTTTAAAGCACATCCATCATCTCGCTGCCATGCAGTGTTACCATATCAAAGGCTTACATCATACATAGAAAGCAGAACCAAACTTCTGCTATCACCTGTAGCTTGTTGTTTACAGGAAGATTTTGTAATGGGATGGCTTCTTCTTTAACAGCCCATTTTTTTTGGGAGGGAGGGGGGGTTCATGGTGATAAACTGAGCAGGTCACTTTGGAGATCTAAATGCATACTGTTTTGAGCTTAATTGCTTAAAAAAACACGGCTGTGAGAGGAAACCTTTGTCCCACTTATGTAAATGTATTCACTTCTGTCTGCTGATTTTGTCAATTGGCACCCAGAAGTGTTTTAGTGCAAGACCTCCAGATGTCTTTATAGAACACCCTAAGACACTGTACATATTTACTGCCTTTCATTCAAGAAATATACCAAATAAAATAAGTTGCACATCATCTCCCACTGTACAGTATTGCTTCAAACATACTGTTTTGATCGTGAAGGTGACGTCACGGGTTAATGCCACCAATCACAGTAGACCTGTGTCAAATATGCCCTACTTGGGAACAGATGTGTGTATATATATTCTTTTTTTTTATGCAAAGAAGAAGGAACCAAAGGCCAGGGGCCTGCAAATTGCATCCTCTAAGGAAAAAAAAAAAAACAAGATAAAGAGCCAAATTCAAGATCCATTCATTTCGAGATGCCTGGACACACTGCCTTTGAATGACTGGAGATCATAGGCAGTTGAAAAAACAGACAGATGAATACAGTCCCAGAGTTGACCTGTTGCAGGACAGAGAGTAGCAGTGAACTCTTGCATTAGAAAGGTTGAAAGAAAAGGGATGAGAGTTTGTTGCTAGACGGGTTCTACGTGCCAGCTGTAGTGGTTGAGGGATGAAAACGGTTTAGAGAAGCAGTGACCATCGAGGTAGCAACAGAAAAGAGATAAAAGAAGTAGCATGCAGTGAAGAAACAGAGGTTGAAGGGGGCTAGTAAGAGGAGGAGAGTTAATGAGACGAAATGCCTTTGACTCGATCCTATTGAGGAAGAGCTATGTGGGGGGAGCCTCCACAAATGAGAGTTGCACTTTACACAGCAGCGAAAAATAACTTTTGTATACAATCAACAACTATGCAGGGGTATGAGGGTACGGAGTCGGCTCAGCACACCCAATCTCTTGGAAGCAGAGTTTACAAGAGAGGAAATGTTTTCTTTCCAAGATAAATCCCGAGAGAATGAAACCCCAAGTATGTTTAATGATGATTCAGGATTGAGCTGGATATTGTTAAAAATTTGAGGGTACTCCTGTGGAAGACTTTGTCGGGTTGATAGATGTATGAACTGAGATTTTGATGCATTAAAAACTAGTTTATTTTTACCCCAATCAGAGATACGAGCATGTTCTGACATTAGGTGTGCCATAGCCTTATCCCTTATTTGTTGAAGCAACAGCTGAGATGGTCACTGCGGGAAGAGAATGGAAAGGTGAAGGGTGCAGTCATCAGAGAATGAGTGGATAGGGTTAGATGTACAGCGTAGAAGGTCATTGATGAATTAAAGGAAGAAAGTTGGTGATAGAACAGAGCCCTGAGGAACACCACTATTGATAGCTCTAGGAGAAGAACAGTGGCCGTCTACACCAGTAACTATAGAACGACCAGAAAGGAAGCTAAAGATGAAGGCAGTAATAGAAGGATAGAAACCATAAATGGGTAGTTTGGAAATTAAACATTTATGCCAGACTCGATCGAAAGCCTTTGAGATGTCAAGTGCAATGGTGAAACTTTCTCCAAAGACCTGAAAGGACGTTGACCAGGAGTCTGAAAGGTAAATAAGAAGATCACCATTACAGCGTCCCTGGCGGAACCCATACTGATGATCAGGAAGGATGCTCTAAAAATCTTATGGTAAAAACAGACTTGAAAACTTTTGAAATACAGGTTGTTAAAGCAATTTGGCGATAGTAAAAGGGCTGGACATGATCACCTTTATTTCGAACAAGCTGAATGAGAGCAAACTTCCAACAAGAAGGAAGGGTGCAAGTAGATAGACAAAGGCGAAAAAGTTTATCTAGAAGCACAGTTCTTGAGGACAACAGGAGGGACCCCACCAAGCCCATATGCTTTGTTAGTACTGAGGCAAGTGATGGCAGATAATACATCAACTGAACGAATTTTACTGTAAACCATCAGGAAGTCAGATAGGGAAAGAGATGGAGGGACAGTACCTGAATCGTCTAAGGTGGAATTGGAGGAGAAAGTCTGAGTGAAGATATCTGCTTTATCAGTAGAAGAAATAGCCACAGAACCATAAGAATGGAAAAGAGGAGAGAAGGATGATGAGGTAAAGTTGTCAAAAACATTTCTAGCAAGGTGCAGAAGGACAAGGATGACTCTGAGGTGGGGAGTTGAGAGCATTTAGAACGAATGAAATTATTTCTGGCAGAGCCAAGAACAGACTTAGCACGATTCTGGGCAAAAACATAAAAGAAAAGATGTGATTCAGGGGTTGGTTGGCTCTGGTACCTTTTGTAGGCCCTCTCCTTGTTATGGACGGCATTAGAACAAGCGTGGTTAAACCAAGCCTTTCTTGCATTAGTCAGGGGATGTGAGAAAAGAATGTATGCTTCTGTGCCCGAGAGAATAACCTCTGTAATATGCAAGGCACACTCAGATGGCTCCTGGCCATGGAAGCAATAATTATTCTAGGGAAAATCAAATAAGCACTGTCTGAGGGCCTCCCAGTCAGTAGTTCCAAAGTGCCAACCAATGTTTCTCTGCAGGGTCCACAGGCCATACTGGAGCGATAGGACAGGTTAAGGTAACAAGGTTGTGAGAAGCCAAATGGAGAGGAAATAATAACAGTGTAAGCAGAAGGATTTGTTATACGGAAGAGGTCAAGTACGTTGGAACCCTCTCCAAGATGGTCAGGGATACAGGTAGGATGCTGTACAAGCTGCACTAGGCCATTAAGGATAGAAAAGTTATAGTCTTGTTCACCAAGTGGATTAGTCAAAGGAGAGGAGAGCCAAAGGTGGTGGTGAATATTGGAATCTCCTAGAATGGAGATTTCAGAAAGTGGAGAAACGGATAGGATGTGTTTCATCGTAGAAGTAAGATAGTCGAAGAATTTTTCATAGTCAGAAGGGTTAGGGGATAAGTAAACAGCACAGATATATTTAGTTAGGGAATGACAGGAAAGCCGAAGCCAGAGATTCTCATAAAGAATTCAGAAGAATCAAGTTCAGGAACACAAGAGCCAGATAAGTCATTGCAACAGCCACCTTTGGCTTTGAAATGAGTACAGTATTGAGAAAGTAGGAGGATACAGAAAAGGGTTTACTGTCAGTTGCCTCAGACAGCTGTGTGTCAGTTAAGAAGAGATGATTTTTATAGGAGAGGTGGTGCTCAACAGAAAGAAAGAGGAAAGGTCGCTAATGTTGCAGATATGAAGAAGTGAGTCAGACAGTGGTTCCAGGCAGCTCATTGAGTCGTCTCCGGGAGAGGGGCAGTTGGTGGGGACATTTGTGCCCCTCCCTCCCAGGGACTCTGAGGCTTCATTATTAGATGCCATTTTTATTTTTTAATTTTGAAAAGGAAGTGTAGTGTGTAATGTGCATGTAGTTTGGTGTTGACAGTTAGAGAAATTTGTACTGGAGAGCATGCTGGCCTACTCTATGTGTTACTGAAACACTGAAAAAGTTCAGCAAAGGGGGATGGTCAGGAACTAGTCCCGAGGGCTGATGAAACGGGAGCTCCAGCTCTCCCTGTTATCAGCTTTCCATCCACCTTGGGAGTACTGCCTCGCTCGACTGGTGCTACAGGGTCACTGAGTGCAACTCTCCAGTGAAGTAAGACACTGCCCCAGTGAAACGGACAAACTCATTGACAGAAAAGACAGTGGGACTTAATTCCATGAAAAGTGGCCAGTCAGCTTTATCAGACACCTGTGAGGGAGAAGAGACAGAGGTGCACCCTTAGCAGCAGTTAAAAGTAATGGAAAAAGGTCGCTCAGATACATGTGTGGCAACACATCCCAGTTAAATGCTAAAACAGCATCAGCTGAGCACAAGGACAAATCAGTAGCAGTAAAAGTTCCAGTCTGGCTATGGAAATAAATAATCTTATTGGAGTGTAAAACAGCCACCTCCTCCTCTTCCACTAAGGAAGCCAGCATAACACCCCAAGGGATGGTTTTGCTGTCCCCCCGCTAAGGATGATGACCATTCATATCTCCTAGCAACAGAAAGGGAGAAGGACGGCTATGAACAAAGTCCCCCAGATCTGCCCTTTTGGCAGTAGCACTAAGAGGAAGGTAAAGGCTACAAACTGTGTTCTGACAACGTAAAAACACTCTGACGGCAACAGCCTGCAGGGGAGTGGAAATGGTCAGGCGTGTGAATGGAATATCCTGGCAAAGAATAATAGCAGCATCTCCATGATGACCTTGGCCTGGTACAGGATCAGAATAAAAGGCATAGTAGCCAGAAGGACGGGAAGGAACAGCATCACCAACCATGGTCTCCTTGATGCAGATGCATAGAAAAGAATATTGTGGAACAAACTGACACAGTTCCTCCCAGCTGGCAAGTAAACCCCAAGAATTCCATTGAATGACAGAACCCACAGTGGAGGGAGGATCAGGATTAGGTGTGGGACTGTGCAACTCCTGACAGGTGAACAGGTTTAGACAGATGCTTCGGAAGGCCATTAGGAAGAGACTGCCCAGCATCAGGAACCTGCACCCTATGCAAAAAATCTGATGTCAAATGTGAGGACGAGGAAGAGAAAAAATTTACGACACTCCTTTTCTGATTTGGCATAAGAATATGCTTGGAAGGTGGCTTGGAGGCCGCCTAGGTGATATATGACGGCCAGTGCCACGACAAGAAGATCCATAAACAGAAGTAGCCTACTATTGAGTCCACAAGACCAGAACCCTGTGAGGATGATATCCTATGCTTCAGAAATGAAGCACCAATGGTCTGCAACACCATCCCCAGGTGGGGACCGAACCACGGGCGAACCATCAGCTTCAGCTTCCACCTGCCTAGATTCCAGTGCCTTCGGGGCAGGAGGTACAAGAGAGAAGTCGACACAAGGTTCCGCAACAGAGACTTTAGGTGGACGGTCCTCAGGATCAGAGGACTCTGAAAAACCATGGTTGCGTTTTTCAGGTACAGATGGACCTTTGAGCATGCTGGACAAGGCAGGACAAGGAGACTTGGTCAACATGGATATCCACCGCCACCATGGATGTGAGCAAACCCCCAGCCACCGAAGTGGGGGCAGAAACAGAGTAGAGGGTGGGCAAACATCATTCTCACATGCATTACAAACTCCAGGCACAGCATCTAGCAAATGACCAGATTGAGAAGTAGGCACTGTAATGGGCTGAGGCAACTTATGAGGCACAGAACTGTGCACAGTTGCTTGAGAAAGAAGAGAAGGATAAGTAATTCAGGACTGAAAGAAGAGAGTCTGGGCCCTACTCTTTGGTTCTGAAAATGAAACCTCACATGTGCAAAATGTCAAAATTTCCTTTTCCAGGCAGCATCGAGGACAGTTTCTCGATATACAGCATGAGGAACGCCACAGTAATAGCATTTAAGGGGTCCTGGACAGTCACTGGCATGACTTGGTTTGCCACCAAAGACAGACACTAGGAAGGCCAGCCTGTGCACAGTGGCAAAATTGGCTAACATCTCCATACCCCTGACAGTGGAAATAACGCTTTGGGGGTCAGCACAGAATGTAACAGCCAAGCCAGTTTCACAGCTGTAGGCAGTGTTAACCTGTGAAATGACAGGAACAAGACTGGCGTCAGGTCAAAATACCTTCTATTTTCTTGTGCGAGCCTTCAACAGGCACCACACCAGAAGATCGCAGTTCCTCTTGCAACCATGCCACTGATTACACTAGTCAACATTTTTTTTTAAATTTCCCCCACACTAAAATAGCTGGACCTTATAGTACTTTTTATGCTGAATTTCAATCTGTGTTTAGAATTTTCCTATCAGACATGGTTTTCAAGTGACAGAGCAGTTAGGCTTTACAATAAGTGTATATTATTCATAAGTATGGCTGGTATTACACTTAGAAAAACTTACCTCTAAAATGTAGAAGTGTATGATTTTCTATATTTGGCCTCAGGAACAACCCTTCTTAGTGTCCAACAGCAAACTGCCAACACAGAGGGGCACCACTTTCCTTGGTACCGCTTTTCTGTGTCCAAATGTCCTGGTGAAATCTTTCGTCGTGCTCATCACTGACAGCCCCAAGATTTTCAATAAAAAAGTCTATGTGCGAGTCAAGAAAGTGGAATTTTAGACTCAAATTGCACCCCAGAGCTTTATATGAAGTCAACAGATCTTTTACATCACAGCAGTTTCCCGATCTGTGATTTCCCATAAAAATTTTGCAAACTCCCTCAAATGACAGCCATGCAGTTTTTCAACTTCATTTAGCTCTTCATTGAACTTTCCACCTGGAAGCAGTTCCTGATCTGTGGTCCTACAAAAATACCCTCCTTGGTTTTTGCATCACTGATTCTGTGTAATTTATTGCTTAAATATGTGAATCCATGGCTAATTTTATCCATACCTTTGTCGAAGTTCTTCATCACCAGCATAATGAGCAAAGGAGGCAGATAAATTTTCTCAGGATGAACGAGTGGAGGATTGATGACATTTTTCTTCCCTGGAGTCAGTGATGTTCGTTTTGGCCACACTTTCTTTACATACTGATTTTTCTTGTCCCGGCTGTCCCACTCCTAGAGGATGCAACAGAACTCCATGTAACCAAGTTGCATTCCGAGTAAAAGTGCCACAACTTTTAGGTCACCACATACATTCCACAATGTCTGCATATTTTATTCCAAAAGAAACTTCATGTTATCATACGATTCCTTCATGTTAGCTGTGTGAATCAGAGGAAAGGAGGGGAACTTCTTTCCTTTGTGGAGCAGAAGTGATTTCAAGATTACTTTTCATGAATCAATAAACAAGCGCCACTTATCTGTGTTATATTCGTGACCAAGTGTCTCCATAACAGAACGAACATCATTGTAAAACGTCAGACCATCATCAAGGGAGAAAATTTGAAAACGTCATGGCAATCACGATAAAAACAAACTTTAGTTTCTTTCTGGAGAAGATTCCAGCCCTTTAATCTGGAACCCAAAAGTTCGGCTTGCATCATAGACAAATCGAAATCACGGACGAAATCATTAGGAACTCCTTAACCCCAGCAAATGTGGTTCGCCTGAAGAACAGCTTGCTTCAAATGCTGGATCCATATTGTCTGCTACTTGATCTAATACCTTACCACCAGACTCATCGTCATTCAGTGCTATGTTTCTTGGAGTCTCTGGCACAGGTAATCCCTGACTGTGAGGTACTGGCCTCAGAGTAGATGGTAAATTAGGATATTTAACAGTATTCTTATACCATTTAAATTTGTCAGGCAGAAGTGGCAATCCGAAGCATGATCTTTGGGTTCTCTCCAAACTATAGGAATGGTAAAAGGCATCCCAGCAAACATGACTGTGTTGGATCAGAACTGTACCGATGCTGGCTTGTGATGGCTCGTGGTGTTGGAATGGTACAGGCAAGCCAGATGACCTGAATCATCCCAGTGCAAGTGCCGACAAGATCCAGATTCGGTTCTGTTCTGGACCAACATCATGTCTGTATCAGAAGCCAGTAGGCCTAATCAAATCTGAATCGGGTGTAAGTAATCAGGCCAGTTTACAAGTGTGTCTGGATAACTCGATATTAACAGATCTTGAAATTTACTTTTTCTTCCTTTGAGGGAATAATATTGTAAAGTTTTATCCTAAAATGCTTCTTAAAAAAAAAAAAAAAATCAGAATTCGAACCTTTGCCCTCTGAATGCCTACCGTACAGTCCACAACACCTGACAGCTGATTTACTAAGTGGAGTCAATCATACCCAAGTTACATACATCTATGAATACACATTATGTTGCCAGCTCAGTATCTCCATCTGTCCCGAACTGCTGCCAAGTGATGGAATGTCTGAAATGAAACAAATTAAATTAACTACCTGGTGAGAGACTCGAAGCCGTGCCTCCAGCACAACAGATATGTGTATGTTTCCACTGAGCCATGGACGACAATCATAGTCGCATTGCAACTGAAAATTTTATATTCCCAGCTGAATATTTTGTGTGTGTATATCAATGCCCCTTTAACATGAATATTATCAATTATGATCTAGTAAGCTGAAAACAAGTTCAGTTCCACAAAAACATAACCCAAATTAAGACTTTCGTTTTATAACGAGACAGTTGCCTGTGGAAAACTCCCGTCTCTGTCGAAATTTCTATATTATATATACTTCAATTATCCAATATATGAAAAGGATCTGTGATGAATGATGTATATCACTCAGTTGTTGGCTGCTTAATTGATGTGATCAGCAGTATATAGATTAGGCCAACATTTTATTACCATTCTTGACCCAGTTATATATATATATATATATATATATATATATATATATATATATATATATATATATATATATATATATATATATATATATATCCGTCCAATACATGTTTTACACCAATAGGCCCATTACATAAATATATATATATATATATATATATATATACATATATGTATATACATATATATATATATAAAATCCATCATCCAATCCTACATTGCCCCATGAGGAGGCGTAGGAGCCCGGGGCTAAGTAGTTGGTCCCGGCATTTAAGATGAGAGTGTCCAGCCTCACGCATCCCTAAGTGGCACTACATGAGCAATCAACCCATGTAATGCCACACAGGGATGAGTGAGGCTGGTCACTCTCTTAAATGCCGGGACCAACTGCTTAGCCCCGGGCTCCTACGCTCCTCATGGGGCAATGTAGGATTGGATGATGGATTTTATATATATATATATATATATATATATATATATATATATATATATATATATATATATATATATATATATGTATGTATGTTTATGTATAAAACCATTACTGTCAGAATCGGTCCAATGTATGGTTGTCGTTTCAGCCCAGAGTCGGAAAAAAAGTTATATATATATCGGCCCAACACAAGTTTGACATCAATTGGCCCAATATAAACAGAATATTATGGCCAGGAATTGGTCCAGTGTATGGTTGCCGTTTTCCTTTAGTTCCGTTATATGCCAGTGCTGGCCCGTCATTTCAGTGTTTGCTGGGTACGTGTCGATTCATGTAAATACGTACTGCTGTATCAGACCTATTCATAACCATTACAGAAACATCTGTTAGCCAGCATTGGTTATGTGTCAGACCATTAAAAGCAAAACTGCATATCAGGTTTTCTTCTCCTTTTACAAGTTGAGAGACCACCTTTGAATACCTTGAACTGAGCTGAACATCATTCATGTCATTGCCGAATAGTGGTATTCAGCAGCACAGTACAAGGTGATTTAACCCGCCCCGTTCCGACGACGTATGGGTACGTCACCACGATTTGCATTTGCCAGTCCCGGCGACGTACCAGTACGTCGTGCAATTGCAAGGTACCTAATTTGCACAATTTTCAATTTTCGCACGTGATTTTTCGTATGTATACACGGGACACCTTCCTCTATTCCTCTACAAGATACCAAGCAGGGACAATGCCTTACACTGCATAACCTCCCCCCTCCCCCCCTCACGCCATTGTCTTGGCAAAGGACCTGTTACCAGTGACCTGGCTAGTAAAGTTATTCAGGGCCAGAGTGATTCCCCAATCGATGACAATGTGGAGGACAATGTTTACATAGCATTAGAAGAAGAAACAGCCAGAAATAATGATCAGGTAGTGTGGCAAAAATAGGTCAGGTATGGTGATTAGTTAGTGAGTGAAACAATGCTTATAATGCCTTTATTACTGCTTGAAAACCATTATACTGTCATACTACATATACATTCGTACCAAGTAAATAAATAAATACCGTTTATGAGTGGATAAAATAGTTACCCTCCCATAGAACTCGTTTTCTTTGGTGCCAGCATGTTAGAAAACCCACTCAGGTAAGGAGGAACTCCTACCTGGATTGGGCACTTTAAACCTCAGGTGAGCGATTTCTCTATAAATTTTCGATGTTTCTCACCAAAAGCGAAGGGTTTAGCCAAAAAAAAAAAATTCGAAAATACCTCGGGACTGGGGGATGTCGGAGGTGCGGAAAACCTCGGGACGTGATGGGTTAAAGGTGGTTTTGCAACTTGGAAAGTTTGTGATAAGTCTGTTTATGTCTTGCGGCTCTCAAACATCTGCAGTTTATAATTTTTGGTTCCTTGTTAAAGCATGTCTGTTATATATTGCACACATAGTTGTACTGGACAGACTGCCAGACCTGTATAGGAGCAAAATAGTCTGAAAAAAAACAAAAATGCAGGTTTAGCTTAGGAAGGGGGGAAAAAGTATAGTACAAACTACACAAAATTAATATTTACTTTACCACAGTGATAACGAAGTATCTATTGAACTACTAAGAAAACACGGAGTGTTGCCAAATCAAATTTAGTATAGTGTAATTTGCCCTGCAAATATCGAGAAGATAGACATCAATGGTACTGCGGGCGGTGGAAGAAAATTCGGAAAAATGATGGGAAAATCCCGTGCAAATCCACTGTTTCGGATAATAATAATTGTTATGCTAGGTGTTTGAGGGTTGGCTTCCCGTCCGTCGAACGCCTAATCTGCAGCTGGGTTCCATTTCTAGACTGGAGCTTAGGAGACTAAGAGAGACACAGGACACAAAAGCTCAGGGCAACAACCTTACACGTATATTGGTAAATTCTAAATGTGGAACAGGTAGATGTCACAAACAAGAATCTAGACAATTATATAACAAATACTGAGGTCGGGAGTAGTAGTATCTCGCAGGATACTGCTTGGACAATAGTTCTGGATAAAAGAGGATGGTACAATGAACAGCACTTAAGGTGTTGGGCAGGGGAATCGGTCACTATTACTTTGAGGGAAATTTACACTGTGGTTAGACTAGGCAGCTTGCCTATAGGTCTTATGTTGCAGGAAAATTATATTACTAGAACTGAGATACACATTTACTTAAATCACTGTATCACTGCTCGGCTACTCTCATCCTGTCACTATATCACTGTTGGTCTATACTTCCTGCACCATAGCACTGATAGAACTTGGGCTTAGTTTCCCTCTAATATCTTAATACACTGCCTGATGCCTAGGTCACTGTTTCACTGTCACTGCACTTCCATTGTCACTCACTGTCGGGGCTGGATAGGGTGGTGGCATTGGCGGAGGGCAGTGAGAGTGCTCACAGCCCGGCTCCTGATTGGGACTGAGCTCCGCCAGGGGCCTCCGCGTCCTGCAGCCACGGGATCACTCGTAGGGGCGTCCTCTCTCGTCCAGGGCTGCATGTGGGGAAGGGCCCCACACTATCGGGGCTGGGAACTGGGGTCTGGCCCTCGGGACTGGGGCCGAAGATTTTCCAGAAGCGCTCACTCAGGCGCCTGATGGAGGACGAATGTCGTCTGCATCTGGGTGGGGAGTCTCGCCCGGGGGTCCTGGGGGCGCCTCAGGGGCCCGTCGGCTGCAGTCTCCTGCCGTCGGGGACGCCATCAGGAGTGGGCTGCGGCATCGACCTCTGACGGAGTCCGTCAGGCAGGGTCCCTCTGGAGCTGGCTAGGCAAAGAATAACCCTGGGGATAGCACAGGGCCCCTCCACGGATCCTCAGGGCTGAAGACTTCCTCTTGAGGGTTGCCTTGCTGGTGGTGGACGGTAGGGTTGTCTGCGCTCCCACCAGTTGGCAGGTCTAATGGCAGAGCGCCCTCTCGTAGTGGAGTCACAGGGGGCGAGGGGCTTTGGTGCTCCTCTCTGGCGTGGCTGCCAGATGTTGCTGGGTTCCTGTGGGCAACGAAACGAGGGTGGCTGCAGGCCATCCCTTCGTCGTAGGCATGGCTACCCCCCATCACCTGGGCCCGACTCCCTGTTGGGGATGCAGGTGAAATGCGGCTACCAGCCGTCACTTGTCTGTTGGCATGGCTACTGGCTGTCGCCTGAGCTCCGTATGGAGGACGACGTGCCGACAAGGAGCGGCTACAGGCCATCTCCTGCTGATAGGCACGGCTACCAGCCGTCGCCTGTGTCTTGTCCTCTAAGGCAACTAAAGGAGGAGAGCAGACGTACCCTTCTCTCCCCAGCATGGCTACTGGCCATTGCTGGTTCCTGTAGGGGGGTATAGCAGCACCTGACGGGGAGCGGCTACTGGCCATCTCCTGCAGTGTGGCCTGGCTACAGCCATGGCCTTTTAAGGAAGCAGCTACCGGCTGTAGCCTGAGCCCAGCTACAGGCCATGGCTCTTAGTGGGGAGCGGTTATCGGCCATCTCCTGCAGGGCAGAGCGGGTGTAGGCCATCTCTGGGAAGCCTTCTGAGCTGCTACCGGCTGGTTCACAAAGGGCGCGGCTGCTAGCCGTTGCTGGGGTGCTGCTTGGAGCTAAGGAAGTAGCTCCACCCTGATCCTATTGGGGGTCAGCTTGCCTGCAAGGTAGTCTCCGTTTCCTGCTATGGTGGCGGCGGGCGAGTTCCGGGTCATAGGGGCACGCAGCCTGGGTGGACTTATGTCCCTGTCGTCCAGAGTCGGGTCGTGCTCCGTCAGCTCCTCTGTAGGCTCCTCCCTGGGGGTGTTGTGATGCCTTCAGTGACTATTCCCAGCATTTTACCATCGTTGTCATGGAAAAAGTCACATCCCCATGACTGGAGATGATAAACTTTGGTGTTGTTGGTGTGGTGCACTGGCTGGAGGTGTTGGAGGAGGGTGTTCCATGCTGTGGTGGCCGGGTTTTCATCCATTTGGGTGTCACAGGTGATGAAGAGGGTGAATGGGTCTTGGTGTGGAGGAGTCGCAGAAGGTGGAGGGGGACACGGATGCGAGGTTTGAGTCCGAAGGGCAGCACCCATGTAACTTGTCGGATTCTCATGTTGGTAGGTCTTGTCTCCTGTACAGAGTTGTGCTGAATGCTGGAGATTGCTGGGGAGCGTGGGGTTTTATGACGAGGCAATGCGGCGTGGTGTCTCTGGGGAATAGCAGTGACTGGGATTTGTGCTTGGTGGAGCATGAGTGTGATGGGGCTCGTGTTAGGAGAAGGAGTGTGGTTTTGCAGTGAGGTGGGTGGTGTAGTGGTGGGGGCATATCGTGTGGGTGGGCACAAAACGCGGCCAGAGCGCGTGATGGTGGTTTTTAGGGTGGGTGTGGGCAGCGAGTTGGTGTGTGTGGGCGGTGTGTTTGAGTCATGTGTGGTGGGTAGGTTGACGGGGTGTGTGGGGGTGGAGATGGAGCGACAGGGCTGGGGGTGGTGATGGGAGGTGGGTCGGGTGAAGTTTGGGTGGGTGGAGGAGAGGTTGGTGCGTGGGAGGGGACACGTGGTGCTGGGCGTGGGGGATGGGGAGGACGGTGGGGAAGGGGTGGGGGAAAGGTTGAGAGTTTGCGGCTGCCTGTCGGCTGTGGTCTCCTGCTGTCGGGGACATTGTCAGGAGTGGGCTGCAGCATCGACCTCAGTTGGAGTCCGTCAGGTAGGGTCCCTCTGGAGCCAGCTGGGCAGAGAATAACCCTGGGCATAGCGCAGGGCCTATCCACAGATCCTTGGAGCTGAGGCCTTCCTCCTGAAGGTAGCCTCGCTGGTGGTGGCTGGTAAGATCGTCTGTGCCCCCGCCGGTTGGCAGGTCTGATGGCAGAGCACCCTCTCGTAGTGGAGTCACAGGGGGCAAGGGGCTTTGGTGCTCCTCGATGTAGGCGCAGCTACCGGCCGTTGCCTGGGCCGGACTCCCTGACGGGGATGCAGGCCAAGTGTGGCTGCCGGCCTTCGCCTGAGCTCTGTATGGAGGACAATGTGCTGACAAGGAGCAGCTACAGGCCGTCTCCTGCCGACAAGCACAGCTACTGGCCGTCGCCTGTGTCTTGTCCTCTGAGGCAACTACAGGAGGAGAGGGGACGTACCCTTCTCTCCCCAGCATGGCTACTGGCCATCGCTGGTTCCTGTAGGGGGGTATAGCAGCACCTGACGGGGGAGCAACTACCGGCTGTCTCCTGTCGTGTGGCCTGGCTACAGGCCATGGCCTTTTAAGGGCCCGGCTACTGGCTGAAGCCTGAACCCGGCTACAGGCCGTGGCTCTTAGGGGGAAGTGGCTACCGGCCATCTCCTGCAGGGCAGAGTGGCTGCAGGCCGTCTCTGAGAAGCCTTCCAAGCAGCTACCGGCCATCTCCTGAAGGTCTGAGCGGCTACTGGCCGTCTCACAAAGGGGCGGCTGCTGGCTGTCGCTTGGGTGCTGCTTGGAGGTAAGGAAGTAGCTCCACCCCGATCCTGTCGAGGGTCAGCTCGCCTGCAAGGTAGTCTCCGTTTCCTGCTATGGTGGCGGCAGGCAAGCTCCTGGTCATTGGGGCGCACGGCCCGAGCGGACTTACGTCCCTGTCGCCCTGGGTCAGGTCTCTCTCTGTCTGCCCCTCCATAGGCTCCTCCTGGGGGTGTTGTGATACCTTGAGTGACTATTCCCACCATTTTAATAATAATAACAATAAATAACCAACTGTTATTCAGAAAAGTTAAAATGCAATGCATAATTTTCTCAATTTCGTGTAAAAACAGAATATTTAAGATCATCGATCGACTAACCATTTTTTGTTTCAGTGTTCTCTACCTAAAATTAAATTAATTTAAAAACTGTAAAACTTATGTATAGGCAAACATTAAACAAACAACTAGAAAAGGCATGATAAGGGTTTGTCTATATAGACCCAATTCAGATATATGCTAGCATTGGCAACAATAATCTGTTTCATTTCTGGTTTCCCAGAATTGGAATGGAAGAGTATTTTGTGTATTAAGCCAATGCAGGTCACATGCGATTTGCTGCAACCCGGCGGTACTGATACTTATCCGGAATGAGCCGATATTGGCTCAATAACCCCATGTTATCTGGGATACGGCGTGAACCTTTTGCCCATGCTGTGAGAAGTCCGACACATTGACAACAAATATGGGAGGCCCAGCTTTTGTTCCGGCCACCCACTATACAAACACAGTAATGCTTATGGCATTTTTTAATGAGGAGTGTGAAAGAACAGTATTGTGATATGAATGTCAGTTCACCGCAGATGTGGCAGAAAGAATTCGTACTATTTACACAGTTTCTCGGCATTATAATGGTGGATGGGGTATCAGCACAACACTTGAATACACGACAACAAGCTGTCAACAAAGTTGAAAAGACACTAGGTGTGGGCACTGTCTGAATGTCCCAACCTGTCCAGTCGAGTTTCTGCAGGCCCCTGGTGACTCATTTATCTAGGATTGTGCTTTCAAAAACAAGCTATTGCACTTCACAAACATGAAAATAGCTGTGTTTATTAAACTTTTTGTTTCAAATGATCCAAAGAACACTGGTATATATATATATATATATATATATATATATATATATATATATATATATATATATATATAATACGTAATGATATGCCAGTATGCAGGAACAACAACCTCCCCCCCAAAAAAAATATGGGTGACAGAGAATTTTTGAAAAGACATCTGGATTCAGGATGCAAAAATACATGAGAAAAAGAAATTATTTTCCATGGGACGAAATCTTTGTTGACCATTGTTATTGGAGGAGGTCACGGGAAAGTGACACCCTTACATCAATCAAAAGTAGCATGAGGAACACAGGTAACATCTACACCAGAAACAGAAGTCAGAGCCAGTAATCTGGTGCTCCACTCTGGGAGGACACCTCAACAAGGATGCTTCCATCCTCCTGGGAAGAGATTATGGGTTCTTTTTCACAAGCCTATGCTATGGAACGGTGCAAACCAAATATATCAGTATCTAGCACTGACCCACTACCCATGGGATATCAGTACTTGATATTTAACATATGATGCAGGTACTGTCTGATCTGGGCCCAACCCTAGAGCTGCACCAACCTGACATGAACGCCTCCTAGTCCCAGCTGAATGTTGGGACAGAGGAGGATATTCACCAGGGGCCTGGTAAGGCTCCTGAGTGGCAATGAGGGATTTCAAGTCTGAGAAGGCAGGGGCAGATGTGTGGTTGTCAACATTATTGCAATTAAAAGAGGCCATGAACAGCAAAAATTACTTCATTGCCTCACCCCTCCACCCATCACAGAGTCCAACAACGGGAGGTCATATGCAAGGGATAACACTGCTGACGACCTCAGAGATGGTGATGGAGTATATGTAGGTAAGATGGTGATGGAGTATATGTAGGTAATCTCCAGGGGACCCAGGCAAGGGCGACTCCAGGGTGACAGGAGCCACCAGGCCCCCCAGTGCCCACTTAACCCTTACCAACAAATGACCAGCTGACTGGCCTGGTCGGGCCCAATCAGACTGCCTGTCTAGCTAGAACAGGAGGCCAAAGAGGTGTGTTGATAGCTGCAGGGGGCATTATGCAGAATAGTTCAACCCCACGGACTCCTGTTTCCTACCATTACGGGACACCCCGCCTGACAAACACATGAGGAGGCAGAAACTCCACCCAAGATGGAAGATGGGCAGGGATGATCAACATCACCAGCAGGCCTCCTCTACCAGTGATGAAGAGGGGGTGCATGGTCCACAAGCCTGACAAATACCAAACCCTGCAAAGGTAGGTAGGCCTCCAGAGCAGGTAGCACTGCCAGCTATACATCAAGCCCCGCCACCACATCAAGATAACCCCCCCCTTCCCCGTCAGTGGGGACGCAGGAATTCTTAAACATTGAAAATGAAAGTAATGTGAGTATACAGTAAGTGGCTGGGAGAAGGAGGGAGGTTGGAAGAGTGGAAGAAATCAGGAAGATGGAAGAAGTTGAAATAAAGAAGAAAATCAAAATGGGGAAAGACCCAGGAATTCATGAAGGGTTTGGTGAAATGCTGAAACATGGGGAAGAGATGGTGGCAGAATGAGTATGGAACATGTGCAGGTTGGCTTGGGAGGATGGTAGGTCTCGGAGGATTGAAAGTCAGGTATTATTATTCCCCTGTACAAAGGAAAAGGGTGGAGGGGAGCACTGTGTGGTAATCATAGGGGCATTTGTCTTCTTAGTGTAATAGGAAAAGTATATGGGAGGATACTAAATGTCAGATTTATGTTAATAACAGAGGAATTAGTTGGAGAAGAACAAGGAGGTTTTAAGAAGGGAAGAGGTTGTGTTGATCAGACATTCATCCTTAGGTCTTCAGTGGAAACGTTTATAAAGAGGGAAAAGAAGTTGTATGTGGTCTTCACGGATTTGGAGAAAACATATGAGAGACAAGCTGTGTAGAAAATATTAAGAATATACGGGGAAAGTGGGAAGCTGTTGAATTCGGTGACGAGTGTGTATGAGGGTGCAAAGCCTGCAATGCGTGTGGATAATGAACTGAGTGAATTCTTCTATCTGAATGTTGTATTGAAAAAGGGATGTGTCATGTCTCCATGGTTGTTCAGTCTGAATATGGATGGGGTTGTGAAAGTGAGACAAGGTAGGGCAGTGGATGTTGAAGCGGCTCTAGAGAAGGCAGCGTTTGGAAGCTTCCTTTTCTGTTATTTCCAGATGTTACCGTACTGTAAAGTGACGGCGAAGGGGAATTTGCAAGGCTTGGTGAATGAGTCTGGGAGAGTGTAAGAAACTGAATCTAAAGGTGAATGAAGGGAAGAATAAAGTTATGGTCTTCGAGAGAAATGAAGTCATTGAATGCATAGTGAGGTAGGATGATGAGAAGACGGAAAATGTGAGTGCATTTAAGTAATGATGGAAGTTCGGAGGATAAAGTGCATGAAAGGTTACAACAAAGAAGAAAAGTTGCTGGTTCTTTGAAAGCAGTGATAAGAGTGGGGAAGTAAGCTTGGAAGTAAAAAAAAAAAAAAAAGCCGCATGAGAGTGTTGTGATACCAACTCTAACGTAAGGAGGCAAAGCTTCGAAAGCAGTGAAGATAAGTTATTTGAAAGGAGCATGTGGAGTTATATGGGGAGACAGATGAACAAATGAGGAAGTGAAGGAGCGTTGTGTGGATGTGGATGTGATAGAAAGTGTTAACAGAAATACAATGAAGTGGTTTGGCCATGTGGAGAGGATGGAGAGCGAGATATTAACGAGGAGAGTGCATGTGAGTGAGGTGGAGGAGGGGGAGGGGAGGAGGAGGCCGAGGATGAGATGGAGGGATTGAGTGGAGAGGTATATGAGAGAGAGGGGTGTGAGCTGGGGGGAGGGCAGAGAAATGGCAAGGGATAGGGCGACATGGAGGCAATTTTTTGTGCCTCCCATTAAGGGATTTAGGCGTCTGACAACAGATAGATGGATGGGTAGCTTTTCTCATAACTTCCTCTACACTATTCCAAAGGTGAAATGATCAGTCTTCTAGTGGTGAAAAGAATGAATTTGTTAAGGCAGAATATCCAAGGCTAAAGGTGGATAGATATAACTGGATTAGATTTTGAATCTTTAAAAGCATCATGAATATTTTCTAAACCTCTGATAAAATCTACCTCGCCCTCTCCCACAAACTTACTTGTTTTTTTTTTCTTCTTCTTCTTCTTTGTTACCCCAAAGGTAAATTGATTTATTCCTTCACTCGATGGTGGATTTTATTTATTATGCTAACTCTCGCCAAACATAATCGATTTTGGAGTGACTTTTCAAGCTGGAAAGTTAGATTCAGCTTCCATAAACCCATTTAGTGTTCGAAGTCCTTTTCGTGTCCAATGTAATCGTCTAGCATTAGTAACAATGAAAGCACATCACCGGATCTGAAGGGTTTATCCAGGATGAGGGAGGTTAAAAAAAGCGAAATATGATCGTGGGGATGGGTGGCTGGGGATAATCAGCAACATACTCTTAAGTCGTGTCTGCCCTCCTGATTCTTTGTGTATGGACATTGACAATCAGTGGCATGATTTTCCAGCAACTGATAATAATGACTGCTTCTGAGCCACAGATCAGTTTCACAAGTCTCGTTTGTTTAAGATTACCCAGACTAACTTCCAGAATACATGGAGGGAAATACAAAAATGCAACAGGACTCGCTGCCGATAGTGCGGTGGTATGCACAGCTCTTGTCAGAGGTACTATGCACCATCGCGCCAAGGTTTAAATCCAAGAGGAAGCAGGAGATTTTTGCGTTTGGAGGGTGGTCTTGTATTACTAAAATGATCTGGACTAAGGTAGACTGGCCTCGGATCCTCCCACGCTACCCAGTGAATGATAAAGGTTGGGCTCTTTCTGCCTCAGACTAGGAAGAACCTACAGTATACAAGTAGAAGGGTATAACAGATATTCTTTACCTTTTTTTTTTCCTCCTAAACCCAAAGAGTAATTGGTGTCCCTTTTCTTCATGCTTCCACCCCCTCCCTCCTGTCTTCATGTTAGTTCCAATTTTATTCAGTTAAAATCTTACAAATTATTCATCAGTCCACCAATCTGTCTGTATATCCATCCATCCATCAGGCCATCCATCAGGCCATCAGTCAATTCATCCATCTCCCTCTCTCTAACTATCTGTCTATCCATCTATCTATTTATCTATAAGTGTGTGTGTGTGTGTGTGTGTGTGTGTGTGTGTGTGTGTGTGTGTGTGTGTGTGTGTGTGTGTGTGTGTGTGTGTGTGTGTGTGTGTGCGCAATTAGGCCTAATTACATAAATGCGCTCTACCTTCACAAAACAAAATATACTGCTGTAATAAACCTAAACTCATAAAGCTAGCCTCAAGCAGCTGTACACCGTATAGTTATAAACTCCATTACGTGTTCTAAAATTACGATCTACGTTCATTAACGTTGGAAACACTAATCAATGTCTTTAAATTATGCTCCACAGTTACAAGCAAAAATTTCATTTCATATGTTTGAAACGAACCAATGGACATCGTTTTTAGTTCACAGAATTAACATAAATCATTGGTTCAGATAGGAGCCATATCTCATGTAAAGAGAAATGCTTTAATCTTAATATGAGGGACAGGAAGTTGACATGTATGTCCGTAGCTAGTAACTGTCCCTTGAAGTCGTAGCAGTCTGGATATTTCGCCCCTGAACCGCGGCAACATTGATATAAATTTTTCAGTATCTCGACCGTCTTTCCGAGAGCAGCCTCTAAAGTTTCAGGCAAAAACGTAACAGTGCTACGTGTACACCCTTAAGACATTCCAACCTGAAAAAAAAGAAAAATCCTACGTGCTTGACCTCCTAATGAATGATCTGTCGCAGTTTAGGGGTTAAGATCACACACACACACACACACACACACACACACACACACACACACACACACACACACACACACACACAACGCTGGACTTGTCTCTTGACTGAGAAATGAAAATCAAGCCAAATCATAGCGAAACCTTGTTTTCCAAACTCAAAAAAAAGGGGGGGGGGGAGGTGTTGCTCACATTCTGATTTCATACTCCTTAGACTCTTCACTTTACGATTGCCTATTATTCCCATCTCTCCATACTGAAAGCTGTGTTGTAATAGGCGAGTAACACTGGAATATAATGCAAGTCACGAAGTAGCCTACAATGGACAAGAGCAGAACCGCAGCATTGTCATTTTTCTGTCACTGAGCTACGCGAATTAAGCTGCAAATAGACGAAATTCTAGGCCATGTTATGATGATAATGGCATAGTTGTTGCTGCAGCCTAGAAATTCAATCATGCAGACAGATACAAGGCTGGACTTGTGTTGACTAGGTAACGAAAACCAAGCCAGATCACAATGACACTGGATGATATGCAGACCTCAGAAATTTGGGTGTGGTCCATCTTTTGGTACTAGATACATTAATATTTTTAACTTTGGCTCTAGACGAACAGAAGAGAGAAATTTCTTCAAAAATATTTTATAGGTAGTTTGCATCTTATCCAACGACACATTTTTGCGGGCAATTAGCATACGGCCTCCGAATGCCTTTATATCATTTGTGTGTGTGTGTGTGTGTGTGTGTGTGTGTGTGTGTGTGTGTGTGTGTGTGTGTGGAGAGAGAGAGAGAGAGAGTAGGTACTCATCACTCGGACACTTGGACAAATTCTAAGCTGCAGAGGAAGCCTGGTAACACCTCTTCATGTGAAGTTTATTTTGGTTATTACACCTTAACATTCTCTACTTCTCTTTTATGTCGTTTATGTTTTGCTTCATCCCCTTAGGGATGGCTCCATTATGATGTGGCAGGGGTAAACCAGCTCTGCTGTCGGGTCCTGCCGCGGATGTCGCTGATTGCACTGCACAGTTGACCCTCGCATGGTGTGGTGCGGTGAGGATCTGCCCCTTCTCCCCTTGGGGCTAAGATATGAGTAAATGTGTGTGTGTGTGTGTGTGTGTGTGTGTGTGTGTGTGTGTGTGTGTGTGTGTGTGTGTTCTTACCTAATTGTATCTTTACAAGAATGAATCAAGCTCGTACTGTCCCGTGTCTTAAACCATATTTATCGTACATATCCTTAAATTTGTGAATTGTTTTGGCACACACTATTTCATTCGGTAGTGCATTCCACTGATCAAATGCTCTATTGGAAACTATATTTCTTTACGTCTTTATCACCTCTCTTTTTATGCAGTTTTTTGCAGTGTCCTCTTGTTGATGCTTCCCCATACGTTAAGTAATCATTTATGTCTATTTTCTCCTTCCCTGATATGCATTTATATAGCATAATCATGTCACCTCATTTCCTTCTCTCCTGTAGTGTTGGTAGATTCAGTTTATTTAGTCTTTCTTCGTACCTTAGATCCCTTAAGCTTGGTGCCCATCTTGTAGCGGCCCTTTGACCTTTTTCAATCTTGTTTATGTGTTTTTTGAGATGAGGACTCCAGACTACTGATGCATACTCCAGGGTTGGTCTGATGAATGATGTTATTATCTTTCTTAGCATGTCTTCATTTATGTATGTAAACGCTGTTCTCATATTGGCAAGCAGTGTATTCATGTTCCATACCTTCTCACTGATGTGGTCAGCCGGAGATAGTGTGTTATTGATAATCACACCTAGGTCCTTCTCTCTTTTTGATGTGTGTAGGGTTTTATTTCCTAATGTATAATCCCAATCAGGTCTTTTTCCACTTTTACCAAACTTGATTACATGACACTTGTTCACATTGAATTCCGTTTGCCATGTATTACTCCATTCATGAAGTTTGTTTAATTCTTCTTATAGCTCTTTACAAGAGTCTGTTAGTAATTCTCCTTTGTATTTTTGCATCATCTGCAAACATATTTAGATAACTTTCATATCCAGTGTTACTGTCTATATCATTTATATACACTAAAAACATGATTGGTGCCAGCACTGTGCCCTGTGGTACTCCACTAGTCACTTCTTTCCATGATGAGTAATTTCCCCTTAGTACTATTCTCATTTTCCTTTTCATGAGAAAATCTTGCATCCAACAATACAGATTGCCTCGAATTCCTCCTTGATGGTACAGTTTCCATGAAAGTCTTTGGTGTGGTACTGTGTCAAATGCTTTCTTGAAATCTAAATAGATACTGTCCACCCATCCTTCTCTTCCTGTAATGTGTCTGTTACTCTGTCATAGTAGCTCAACAGATTAGTAACACATGATTTTCCTTTTCTGAAACCAAACTGTCTTTCTGTTATCATACTGTGTTCTAAGTGAATTACCCAAGCTTTTCTTATAAGCTTTTCTAATATCTTCCTTACAACACTGGTTAGTGATACTGGTCGGTAGTTAAGTGGATTTTGTCTATTCCCTTTCTTGAATAAGGGAACAGTGTTTGCTTTCTTCCAAATATCAGGTGGTTTACCTTGACTCAAGGATTTCTTGAAAATTAAAAATAATGGTTTACTTAACTCCTTTGCACATTCACGTAGCACCCAACATGAAATTTCATCAGGACCACTTGCTTTTCCTTTGTCTAATTTACTTAGCGCCTCCTGTATTTCTTTACCTGATGTTTGTACATCTGGTAGTACGTGTGTTCATGCATGTTGCACATAATCCCTCTCAAAATTTTTTTCCTCTGTAAAAACTGATTGAAAAATTCTTGTTTAATGCTTCACAAATATCCTTCTCTTGTGTATAGGTGATTCCATCGTCCGTAATGGATTGTATTTTATCTTTTACTTTGGTTTTGCTTCTGATGTAGCTGTAAAATAGCTTCGGTTGATCACTACTTTTTTTTATGATATCCTCCTCAAACTGTTTTTGGGCTTCCCTCCTTTTTCTTGTATAATCATTTCTTGCCTGTTTGTATTTATTATATGCCCTTTCACTATTGTGTCTTCTGTATCTATTCCACAACAAATCTCTTTTTTCTTTTGAATTTTTACATTCTGTATTGAACCATTTCTTTTTCTTTTCTGTTTCTTTGTGCTGTGGGATGTACTTCTGGACTCCTATTTCATAAAGTTCACAGAATTTTTCATATATAGCATTTAAATCTTGTCCTCTAAGCTCCGTTTCCCAAGCAATTTCTAAGAAGTACTTCTTTAGGTCATGATACTTTCCCTTTTAATAGTTTAGGCTCTTTTTGTAACTTTCATTGCTGTTATCTATGTCATAGGCAATCCTGAAATTGCAATTTAGTACTGCATGGTCGCTTTTGCCGAATGGAGGGTGATATATTAATTTGTCAATATCGTTTTCTTGCCTAGTAAATATGAGATCTAGGATTCAGGGCACATCGAGTCCTCTTTTTCTGGTGCATTCCCTTACATGTTGCGTTAGGAAAAACTCTTGCACATGATCCAGGAGCTTTTGGTCTTAACAGCTTTCTTGGCTTATTATATCTAGAGTATTCCAATTTATATTTGTATTAAAATCTCCAGTTAGTATAATTCTTTTCGATTTCTCTTCCATTTTATGTAGTAATGCTCTTAAACTCTGAATTGTACTCTCCGCCAGGTCCTCATATTCGTCTCTTTCCCATGTGTTTGATCTGGGTGGCATGTACAAATTGGCTACAATTACTTTCCCTTCAGATGTATTTATCTCTACTGCAATCAGTTCTACTTGTGATGGTATATCTAATTTTATTTCTTTGACTTTTAGATTTTTCTTAGTTAATATTATAATTCCTCCTTCTTTTTTTAAGTTCCTATCTCTTCTCCATATATTATATTCCTCTAAGTTTAGGATGTCATTTGATATCCTTGGTGTTAATTTTGTTTCAGTTAGGCATATTATATGTGGTTCATTTTCTCTGACATAATCATTCATCTCTAATAATTTAGATACCATTCCATCCACATTTGAGTACATCAACTTCATCATCTTGTTTATATACTTGCCATGATTTGGTTCTACTACCTTCCTCCTTTTTATTCCCTCCTGTTTATGTACCACTTTCGTACCTGCAATCCTATTACTTTGTAAAAAAAAAAAAAAAAATTTATTCTTCTCCTCCTCTGTTCTTCCCTCATTTTTTTGTTTTTGCTTCCTCTCTTTTCTCTTTCAGTAATTCCAGTTCCTTTTGTGTTAGGCATCATTTTATCCATACATTTTTGAACTCTTTTTCCATAATAGTCCAGGCTCTTAGGGACTAAATTGTGCAGATTTGTCTACAAGCACCAAATTTGGCTCAGATGTAGACCAGAACATACTTATTTCATTTTTGGAGAGCGCCAAGCCCAGCGCTCACTCGGGCCGCCATGTTGGCCAAATCCAAAATGGCTGCCAGCCGATACATGATTGTATCACAACTTCGTAACCAAAAGTCGTAGTTTCATGAATGAACTCATTTTATAGGTTTTTGACCTCAAGGATTCCAAATTTGACCTCAGTTTTGACATTCTTGGTCATTATAACCCCCCAGTGGCATACAAAACGTCAAATGAGATCAAAACTAAGCCAAGTAAACACAAAGTTTTATTTAAATCATTTAATGTTCAACTCCCGAAATACTCCAGGCCCTATATGGCAGATTTGTCTCCAAGCACTAAATTTGGGCCAGATGTAGACCAGAACAGACTGATTTCAATTTTGGAGGCCTTTCCCTTTTGATGTGAACAACATAAATGTGGGCACTTGCGAGAATGCTACCGTGCAAGTGTGTTACAAGGTTGCTGAGCACCAATCACATAGGAACTATAAGAAAACATCACTACTGCAAGATCTAATTGATTCTAATCTAGGTATCGTCATTGTTCACACATCCACCTTCACACTTGCACAACCCTGTGCAGCGGACTCCAGCCCTACAGCATTTGCAGTTTCCTGTGCAAGATCTCTCACAGCCACAGTGCAGGAGAATGGAACATGCCTTAGTAGCATCTGCGAGTGATGTCCAGTATGGTAACCAGATACCATTGTAATTTTTCTGCCGGCCCCAATCACTGAAGTCGGGAATTTCCTGGCAAACTGAGGTTGCTTGATTCCAATAAGAGCTTGGCTGAAGCAGTGCCCTCTTTATGTGCTCAAACAGCGCTGCTTGAGTGGGTGGTATGTTCTCCAGCGTTTTTGTACCACTTGTAAAAAGACGGTGCCTGACTTCGTTGACATTGGCCAAACCACATCCCTTACTGTACATGATTACCAAAAATCGTTCCAGCTTCTACATGTGCAAAGACTCAAGGGTTAAGAGTTTGGGGTCATGGGTGAGGGCCACCAGTGTTTCAGTAAGTCCTGGGGTGCTTTGCCAAGATGCCCAGGCAGTCTTTTTGCCACATCCAATGAACTGTGATGTCGTGTCACATCCTGTGAGGGCATGGAAGAGTGGCAGTGCCAGAGACTTGGAGGGTCCAAGGTGAGAGCAGATATAATGGATGGGAATGTCACGGAATTTTTTTCCACTACCAAAGCCCACCCACAGCTGTGAAAGTCCAAGTGTGGTGAAAAAGCATACAGCAGAACCACCACATCACTGTCAATGGTACGAACATAGGCTGTCCTGTGACTACGTGCTGCAGCATGTGCCAGGTGAAGGAATATCCTTGTGTCTGCCTCAGGGTGGTTACATGGTTGGAGAGCTGAAACATCACAGGGTCTATTGGATAGCACATTCTCAAACTTTGTACTGAGAAGGAGCCTCCCACCCACATCTTTCTTGAAACACTGGTGGCCCTCACCCATGACCCCAAACTCTTAACCCTTGAGTCTTTGCACATGCAGAAGCTGGAACGATTTTTGGTAATCATGTACAGTAAAGGAAGTGGTTTGGCCAATGTCAACGAAGCCAGGCACTGTCTTTTTACAAGTGGTACAAAAACGCTGGAGAACATACCACCCACTCAAGCAGCGCTGTTTGAGCACATAAAGAGGGCACTGCTTCAGTCTAGCTCTTATTGGAATCAAGCAACCTCAGTTTGCCAGGAAATTCCCGACTTCAGTGATTGGGGCTGGCAGAAAGATGACAATGGTATCTGGTTACCATATTGGACATCACTCGCAGATGCTAGTAAGGCATGTTCCATTCTCCTGCACTGTGGCTGTGAGAGATCTTGCACAGGAAACTGCAAATGCTGTAGGGCTGGAGTCCGCTGCACAGGGTTGTGCAAGTGTGAAGGTGGATGTGTGAACAATGACGATACCTAGTTTAGAATCAATTAGATCTTGCAGTAGTGATGTTTTCTTATAGTTCCTATGTGATTGGTGCTCAGCACCCTTGTAACACACTTGCACGGTAGCATTCTCGCAAGTGCCCACATTTATGTTGTTCACATCAAAAGGCAAAGGCCTCCAAAATTGAAATCAGTCTGTTCTGGTCTACATCTGGCCCAAATTTAGTGCTTGGAGACAAATCTGCCATATAGGGCCTGGAGTATTTCGGGAGTTGAACATTAAATGATTTAAATAAAACTTGTGTTTACTTGGCTTAGTTTTGATCTCATTTGACGTTTTATATGCCATTGGGGGGCTATAATGACCAAGAATGTCAAAACTGAGGTCAAATTTGGAATCCTTGAGGTCAAAAACCTATAAAAAGTGAGTTCATTCATGATTCTACGACTTTTGTTTACGAAGTTGTGATACAATCATGTATCGGCTGGCAGCCATTTTGGATTTGGCAAATATGGCGGCCCGAGTGAGTGCTGGGCTTGGCGCTCTCCAAAAATGAAATAAGTATGTTCTGATCTACATCTGAGCCAAATTTGGTACTTGTAGACAAATCTGCAGAAAACCCTCCTCATAATTCCCTAAGGGCCTGGACTATAAGATTCTTTGCATTTTTTAATATCTCCTCCACGGTGTTTACACTCTGGAAGGTTACCTTTAGGGGTCTTGACTTGCTTTTCTCGTATTTCCCTAACCTTTTGTGTTCCTCAATGTCTTTACTACAGATTTCCTGTGATACTTCTTTCAATATGCCCATTACATTTGCCATCTTCTTTTTGTCTCTTGAGATCTAGTTTTTTACTTCTTCCTCTTCTATACCAGTGATTACTATAGATTTTTTAATATCTACTGAATCTCTGGCTAACTTAGGATTGTTTTGGATTATTCTTTTCACTTCCTTTTTAATGCTTTTTTCTTCCACCCTTGTTTCCAAGTCTTTCTTTTACTTTCACTATTTCAGCATAGGTGGTTTCCATATCATTTTTGTAGCTTTGCACAGCTTCATTCCCCTGTGTTATCTTCTCCTCAATATCACTGCTCTGGTCTATCAGACTGCTTACTTGCCTAATTGTCTCTGTATCATTTTTGAACTCTTCCATAATACTCTCGTGGTTGACAACTGTACTTGCCATTTCACTTATTTTCCTCCTGAGTGTACTCACTTCAACTGTTAGCTTAGCTATGGTTATGTCTTTCTTGTTGACTTCCTTTCCTAATTTTTCTATTTCTTCCTTTTGCAAGTGCATCTGTTTCTTAATTTCATCAATGTCATTTTGAAAAGCCGTCTCTAACCTGTGTACTCTTTCCACCAGTTTATTGTGAGTCTCCATTTCAACCGGTTCTTGGTAGAAATCATCATCCTGCTTTCTACCTTTATCCCTTTTCTTTTCCAAATTTGCTTTACTAAAGTATGTGGTCATTTTGCAATACTAAAAGTGCATATAGTACTTACATTCCCTGGGACAGATTGTAGACTAAACAACGACCAGCTGATTGTGCGCATGCTTGCGCCACTGGTGTGTTTACTTTTCTGTTTGACCAAGTCTTACTTAAAACTTCTTCTTTTTTATATTAGAACACCATTTAGTCTAACCTTGTATAGAGCTTGACTCATATAAAGATACTTATTTTAGGTAATGCCGCTGGCCAAGTTGGCCAGTTATAGAGCGGTTGCAACGTGCGTCTGCTTTCTCTCGGTGCCTCGGTGTGCGTGTGTGTGTGGATGAGCAGATTGGAAGTGTGTCGTCCTGTCTCGGTTAACCCCGAGATCCGGGGTAGCCATGATAGATAGATATTATCTTCATACTGAATGAGGATGAATCTGCAACTTATATTAGGGTAGACAGGTGTAATGTGCAGAATAAGTTGCTAAGGAAGAGGTGCTTCGAAGTCTATATATCATTTCAAATGTGGCTGTTAGAGACAACTGCATCCTAGGATGGAGCACAATAAGTGTAAATACTGAATATATAATACATCTTCAGGATGATTCTCTCTCTCTCTCTCTCTCTCTCTCTCTCTGTATGATTGTGCACATGCGTGTGTGTGTGTGTGTGTGTGTGTGTGTGTAATACACTGACACTGTCACCTATATACCATTCCCCCACAGGTCGGTTCCTCCACCTGGCTTCTCCATATCCTGCACATGGAAGGGATCCATCCAAAGCCACAGCAACTCCACATCATCCATGAAATGTTCCGGGAACGAGTGAATGTCAAGTAAGAATGATTTTATGATGAAAAGGGAATAGTCTGAAGGTATGGTGTAATGTAATAAAACATCTACTCTCTCTCTCTGGTTCATTTATGTAATTTATAACACATGGATTTCCCGTACTTTATTCCAGGGTTGTTAACTTGGTGATTTGTCGCTAGATATGACGATTTTTTAAAAAATCGCTTAGCTACTTTTTCTGCCGTTTAACGATTCAGCAACATTTAAGTTACATTCTGCATTCTTTAGTGATAATTTTGGCAACGATTCTTTAAATGAAAGCAATATATGAGCAAATAATCTTAACATCGGCTTTGAAAAATTATAATATAAACTAGAACACCATAAATTTGTCCAAGGAAAATACTGATAAAAGAAAAACTTCCCATAGCCATCCCTACTAGAAGCCAAGCTAAGGGACCTTGAGGTCGTCATTGATCTTGTGCATGTCACTTTAGGTCATCACAGTTTATAAGTCCACCAAGTTTGGTGGTTCTATTTTTAACCCTTCATGGAAAACTAGGTGACATCTTTAATAGGCTACCAGAAAAGTGCCAATTTTTGACCCAGGGGCAATTTCAGAGACTGGTCAGCCAATTGAAACTATACTTTTTTCTGCATTGTGTCCACTTTAAATTGTTTTTAATAGAACGTACACTTGGTTAGACTGCTGGAGTACTAGTGTGATGGGTGAAGCATTTTTCTTAATCAGTTTTTCAATGTGTGGCTAAGTTAGAGGCAAAATCGCATTGCAAGCCATTGTCAATAAGCATCCTTTTATTTTTTTAAAGCATAAGAAAAAAAGCCTATGCTGCAGAGGTATGTAACTGCAAAAGGGATCAGGATCTTGTGTGCCCACTATGACAGAATGGCATATATCTCTACCAAGCTTCACCCATAAAGCTGCCAGATACTGTTCACGATAATAGTGTCTACTTTCTCATTAAATGAAAAGAGAAAAACAAAAATCTCTGAGCAATGTTTTAACAATATTACCCTCTTGAAAAGGCAAAATTGCCCCTTTGGGAGTAATTACTCTAAGGTTAAGAACCGCAACTCTAGGCCAAGTAGTTTTTCAAATATCGCATTTTTAATCAATCACGTCCGGGGGTTGTTTTCACCACCCAAACCACCAGCAGGTGTTTCTCTTAAAATCATCCTTATATAAACAATAATTTCTCAGCTAAACCTATAATATAAAATTACAGTATAATATGCTCTTATAATATGATGCAATTAGCATAATAATAATACGATAATAATAATACTACAAAACACTAGATCATGTATACATGTCACCTAGATGTCCCCAGGTCATCATGTATATATACATGTCACCCGGAAGGGAGGAGTTAAAGTGAGTAGCAGTAGTAGTAGTAGTAGTAGTAGTAGTCAAAGGTGGGCAAGCGGTACTTTTAACATACCAGCAGAAGTGATGGTGGTACAGATTGAAAACAGTATCGGTGGTAGCGATAGTGTCAGTCTACAAAGTTTGAAAACAGTATCGGTGGTAGCGATACTGTCATGCTACAACGTTTGAAAAGTACCGGCAGTAGTGACATCATTACTTTCTAGCAGTACTTTTTTTAAATTAAATATTTGAGTCTTCCCTTAACCAAACCTATACAAAAATCTCAGTACCAGAATAGTTGGGGCTTAGAGGTTAAATTAAAACTTTTAAAAAGTGTATCTTATAAAACTTGTCACTCACTAATGCACCACTTTCCACATATTCCTGTTTACCTCTGTAAGGGGATGGGTCCAATATGATGTGGCAGGGGTAAACCAGCTCTGCTGTTGGTCTCTGCTGCAGATGTCACTGATTGAACTGTGCAGTTGACCCTCATGCAGTGTGGTGTGGTGAGGATCTGTCCCTTCTCTTTGGGGTTAAGATGGGAATGAATGTGTTTGAATGGATAAGTAAATTGGGAGTGTGTTGTCCTGTCTCGGCTACCTCCCTTTCCTTAGGGGAAGCAGCCTAGGTATATGTAGATAGATAGATAGACCATTGTAGCTTTGTATTAATAGTTCCTATCAAAAATACAAGAATTTCGAAGTGATCATCTCTTAGTTCTGCTCATTTCCATTGATGAACGTCTTTTCCCATCGAGAATAATTGTTCCACTGCAGAACTTGAGCAGAGTTGCCGTATTCCACACTGGATGTGACGTTATTATTCCACACGTTCTCATTTAGTAACCAGGATGACGGAGGATGTGTTGTTGGTACAACTACCATGAAATCTGGTATACTGTGAATACTGAAAGAGAGGGTATAACTAATGATGTCAGACCTATTATTATTTAAGTGTAAGGACGTTAAACGATCAAGATTTTTTTTTTTTTTTTTACATGTCCGACCCTGGGCAAAGGCATCAGTGCCTATTCCCAAGTCGCAGTAGTCCTCCATGGGGCCCAGCAGTCCTCCTACATCTCCACGTCACTACTTCGGTGCTAACACTCACTATTGAATACATGCTAATGCTGTCTCATACAGGACTGGTGTACTGGTATTAGCGTGGGTACTTCACAACATTCTTTATTGTTACAAAGTAAATGTGGAGCTCTAATGTCTGGCATGTATCTTGTAAATAATTGTTATTTTGTCAGTGAGAAGTAATGGTATTGCCGGGTGGGTGCAGGTAGATTCTGTTGCACGAAGTATTCTTCCTTGTTTTAAATGACAGTATTATAGACAAATATTACATATTAGTTTAACTGTGAAAGGTCTGACTAACAATAAATGTTAATGTTTTCCAATAATGATAAAATCCCTCTTATTCCTAAAAATAACGTGAACAAGTACCGTAGTGTGGGAAAAAAAAAAATCCACACTAGCGTGGAATGACGTCCGCCTTTCCACTTCCATGTTCGTCTCTCATTTCTTTCTCCACGTTAGAAGACGAAAATCCACAAAAAGGCAACACTACATTAGAGGAGATCGGGGTGTTGAACCTAATGAATGAACCTAACAATGTTTTGCATAGGAACGCTTTGTTGTTTATTTCTTTCTCTGGCCTCCCGTCCAGGAAACGTTTCACTAAATTCCCAGTTTCCTTGACTTTCTGCTGGCGTACAATGCTTTGAAATAGTCTTCCACCTTGACATTGTCCTCTTTAGACTGCTCTGCTTTGGGCTCTCTACCACTGGTACTGTGCATGTCTACTTCTTTCCTGTCTTTCTCCACCAAAGTAAATGGTTTCTTAGTCTCCTCTTTTCTCCATGATGGGTGTGTCATCGATAAGCCACTCCAACCAAAACACAAGTTTGAACCTAGAGTTGTTAGCAGGGCATAGGATGCTGTTCATCAATTCGTCAATCATAGGTGCCATCTATCTGAGTTCACTGTCACTGCGAACACTTTTTCTAAAAGTTGCACGTTCTCATCAAAAAGTACCAATTACAGCTGCCGCTAAGGAAATGGATAAAAATGTACCGGCGGTACTAGTAACGGTACTAACCCCCAAAAGTACTGCCGGCACTGATACCGGTACTCAAAAAACACTACCTGTAATACTGCCAGTACTTGTATTGCCTATACTGCCCACCTCTGTAGTAGTAGTAGTACAGGAGTAGTAGTAATAGTAGTAGTAGTAGCAGTAGTAGTAGTAGTAGTAGTAGTAGTAGTAGTAGCAGTAGTAGTAGTAGTAGTAGTAGTAGTAGCAGTAGTAGTAGTAGTAGTAATAGCAGTAGTAGTAGTAGTAGTAGTAGTAGTGGTGGTGGTAGTAGTAGTAGTAGTAGTAGTAGTAGTAGTATTTTTCTGGATGGTGGAGTGAGAGGGCATGTGCCTGGCACTCCGTGGTATCGTCTCGAAATCATAGTAAAAATTATTGTGGATTTTTAGAAATTGATACCCACTCCATCATAAAGTGGAAATCGATTCATATGTGAAATTCTTAATATCAGCTATATAATGTTTGGAAAAAGTGAAAAAATGTTAAAATTACGGTGTGACAGGGAGGAAGGGTAATGGGTGTGTGGGGGGAGGAGATGGTTAGTCAGCAAGGTGTTGGCCTGGGAGGTTATCGGGACTGTTGTCAATACCATACATATCAGCAGCCACCCGGGACCCACCACCTCATGTGCGCTGCCCCCACACCCACAGTATAAGTATCCCCACCCTCACTTACAAAATAAGTACCTTCCTGAAGCCTATTTTTCAATTATTAACGTTGTCCACAAATAACAAGATGTAGGATGCCTGTCACACACCTCTTGCTCACTCCATTATCCTTGGAGCACTAACTCCATATCCCTAACACATCAGCTGTTACCACACTGTACATCACCAATTGCTCATTAGCATACACACCACTTCATCATACGATTTATAAACACCGTATCAAGCAGTAAATAAGTCAACTATCACCAACTATAAAACAATCTCCTACATACACACCACCATCATGGTCAGGTGGTAAAGAAGTGTGGCATACAAAAACACGTGGGTAAGGAAACTTACACGCACCTTAGATGACACTGTAATATAAACATTGTCACGTCCCCGTCCCTCACTGCCACAGGCTCCAACAGCAGTAGTACAGTACAGGAAGGGCGTTGTCCAGTGAGTTGTTCTTCATATGGTCAGTCTTTAGGTGTACAGTACACAAGATCAGCTGAGGCGAAAATAAACACTGGCTCCTTAAAGTTCACAGCCTTTATTTTCCAAATAATTCCACTTCATGCTTTCCGACTTCACTGTTCTTACAAGCAGTGGAGCTATACACACTTTAATAATTGCAGTTACACTTAATGCTTAACCCCTTAAACGCGGCCGTGAACAGTCAACCCCCCCCGAGTGGCGGGGTTGTATCGCGGTCTGAGTACCTGTAGGAAAATATTAGCCAAAAATCAGAGACTAATCCTAGAACATTATACTTGGTATGGCAGATAGTACTTACATTCAGCTTTCTCCAGAGACAGGTGTTGAGCCTTCGTGGACTACCCAAGGACTTGTGGAGACTTGCAAAGTTGGGTAACCAAATCTTCACTTTCACACCTCCAGCAACCCGGTTTCTCCTCTACCACAGCCTCATTCTGTCACAGTAAACTTTATACTACAACGTAAAGGTAGTTTGGAATCCGTATTTGTACAATAAGCACTGAAAATAAGGCTAAAATCAACGGAGCGTACGGCTGACATGCACCGCAGCGGCGGTCTTCCCGTCACTCAACAAACATTTCCATTTTCACAGCTAAAAACATGTATACTACATTATTTTCAATCATATTACTTCCCAAGAGATCACCACGGCACGCTTTTTATTCTGCCTTACGCCCGCCACTTTATTCTCGTTCCTGTTGGCCGCATGCACTGACTCGGAAGAGCTAGAACTCGCCATAATGTCACTTTGAAAGCCTGTGGTAAACTGACGCTAAACAGGGGCAAACTGTGAGGAAAAAAAGCTAGTGTTACAACTGGGGAAACAAGCGTTTCCTATTAGCATAAACTGCTTGTGAGAGGAGAGTGCAGATTTACAGTTCTGAGCACTCAGAGCGCTGCCATGTATCACAGCCAGGCTGGCCGGGCCGTGGTGGGGGGGGGGGAAGGAGGAAAAACGCGATACTTGGCAACAACAGAGGTCAGTAGTACAAAGGTAAAGTATGCTAATTGTAGCTAAAGGGTGGTGGTACTGATAGACAATACCAGCTGGAGCCTGCTTGCCCGTGGTTATTCAAAATTTACTAGAATCGCAAACGCGATGATCCACCGTTATGTCCTTTTCGCCGAGCGTCGCAAACACGACAATCCGCCGTTACGTCCTTTTCACCGAGCATCGCAAACGCGACGATCCGCGTTTAAAGGGTTAACAACACTTTACAGTTATTACACGTAATGCTTGACACTTCACTGTTTTCTCAAGTTCCAAGGATATACAAACTTAATAACCCGTCACTGTTTGCCACTGTTTTCACGTGCCAAAAATATACAATCTTCACTGACACCGACACTGCACTACACTCACACTGAACCCAAACCGGCTGCACTTCGCTGAAACTGACCTAACCCGCGACTAAACTTGTAATAATCTCTACCCCATCTTTATATAAGCTTACATTATATGCGAAACTCTGAGCATACTCTCGATGGGCAACAGTTGCCAATTCAGAGACAACTAAAACATGTCAAAGCTGTCTTACATTACGTAACACTCTAAATCATTTACCATAAGAACTTAAATTACATAATTTAACAAGCGGTCACTTAAATAAAACATTATAAAGAAAATGAGCACAAAAATGAATGTCCAACTTATGAAATAACTACGCTTGCAAACAGGAGACAAACTGGCAACTCTGACTCATACCCGAACCTTCGATAAATATCAGGAAACGTCGAGAAAAATCTCGGCTAAGTAACTGGCAAATCTCACTTCTTAACAATATCACACACACACACACACACACACACACACACACACACACACACACTGTTCTTTAACCCCCCCCATTCCGTCGACGTATGGGTACGTTGCAATGATTTGCATTTGCCAGTCCCGGCGACGTACCGGTACGTCGTGCAATTGCAAGGTCCCTAATTTGCAAAATTTTCAATTTTCGCGCATGATTTTTCGTATGTATACACGGGACACCTTCCTCTATTCCTCTACAAGATGCCAAGCAGGGACAATGCCATACACCGTATAACCTCTCCCCTCCCCCCCTCAAGCCATTGTCTCAGCAATTTACCTGTTACCAGTGACCTGGCCAATAAAGACATTCAGGGCCAGAGTGATTCCCCAATTGATGACAATGTGGAGGACAAGGTTTACATAGCATTAGAGGAAGAAATAGTCAGAAATGATGATCAGGTAATGTGGGAAAAAAAAGGTCATGATTGGTGATTAGTTAGTGAGTGAAACAATGCTTATAATGCCTATATTACTGCTTGAAAACCAATATACTCTCATACTACATATAAATTCGTACCAACTAAATAAATAAATACCGTTTATGAGTGGATATAATAGTTACCCTCCCATAGAACTCGTTTTCTTTGGTGCCAGCCTGTTAGAAGACCCGGTCAGGTAAGGAGGAACTCCTACCTGGATTGAGTCTTTTAAACCTCAGGTGAGCGATTTCTCTATGAATTTTCGATGTTTCTCACCAAAAGCGAAGGTTGTAGCCAAAAAAAAATTTTTCGAAAATACCTCGGGACTGGGGGATGTCGGAGGTGCGGAAAACCTCGGGACGTGACGGGTTAACTATTATAAAACGTATTTTACATAAAATCTCATCATACGTATACAGCCAATCATGGCAGATAAGTCAGTAATATAGTACCGTAATAAACAGCACAGTAATAATTAGAATGTTAATTTTAATATATAATTAATAAATATGACTTTAGTTAAAATAACAGAATCTAATCACAGTTCCCTAGTATTAAATACATTATTATTATCATATACAGAGGCGGTGGCTAAATCTGTAGAGAGGCGGCCTGCAATCATGATGGACCCAGGTTCGAATCCCGGCTGGGGCAGGGAACAGTTTAAGGATTTGAATTTCATAAAAACCAGACTTTCCTGGTCTACCAGATGACCCGCCAACATGTCATAAAAGTACCCCCGCTAATACCAGTACACCAGTCCTGTATGGGACAGCCCTAGCATGTATCCAATATGGACGGTGGGTGTTAGCACCGAAGTGGTGACATGTGGAGGTGTAGGAGGACCACTGGGCCTTGGGATTGGCTGCTGCCCCCGAGATATAGGTCCTGAAACCTTTGCCTAGAGTCGGACAAAAAAAAAAAAAGGGGGTAATTTTAATATAATGTCAATATGATGGGCAAATGTAAACTCCATCAAATTCCAAACTAGAACTACCTACTCGACCCTCACAAGTTTTTCATCACTATCTCTTAATTTTAGCCAATACTAAATAAACCTTGCTAAGCCAATGTGCTTAACTAAACCAAGGCGCTTCTACTTTACCACCACAACACACCACAACCACACATCACCCATCACCTGCCGCAGCTCCAACACACACACATTGTCCCAACACTACACACCTCACCACTCTCACCCCTGTACCATAAAGTCTGAAGACCCAGTATCACTAAATGACACACACACACACACACACACACACACACACACACACACACACTGCCGCTACGCCTGAAAATCCAATATCACAAAACAAGGCTCCACAGTATTGCATCACACCCACTGGCCACAAATTTAACTCTTAAAGAGTTGTTTTACTTCTTTTCAGACTTTAAATACATAGCAGTAACAATTCCGTTGATTATTAGTAAGACAGACTAATTAGATATTAAATGGTATGCAAAAATAGAGAAAAACGAGCAAATTGCTTCATAACTTCATAGTATATGCAAAAATAGAAGTAAAACAAGCACATTTTTCCGTTTATATCAAACCTAAATTTAAAAGTCAAATAGTAAAACTGTAGTTCTAGTAATATTAGATATAATTTTCATTTAAAAGTACTAAAAAAAGTATTCATAATCATTATTATTAATACTATACCACAGTATAAAAACTTTATTAACACCATGGCCTTGCCACAGTATTATTGCCAGTGCTCCAGTAGGAAGTATAAGTACATCAGGTGCTCATGTGCAAGAAACAGGTCATCGTGTACATACTGTAGGCTGGGACCTTTCTAGACGGATGTGTTAGGGAATCACAGCCCACTAGATGCGGCACTTTACCACTTCCAACATGGCAGGCGACAGCATGGTGACATGGAAAGTACAGTAATGAGGCGGTCACTGACAATATACATGACATGCGTGGTGGTGAAAGACCCCACGGTGAAGCAAGGGATAAGGAGAGATGCCAAGACACGTGAGATCTGGAAGTGTGGGGTGGGTTAAATCAACGGTAGTGACAAAAAACGAGGAAGCAGAACAGCCTCACAGGTCTATGCAAGAAAGTCATCCCACACACTGGATGGGCAAATCCAAAGAAAATGCAGTAACCTGGGTGAACACAATATATAATGAAATTGTTGCATTATCATCAAACAACCTTTTTGAACCTCCCAAGTGCAATGCTATAACTGATATGATCAAGGAAATCACTCACCTAATAGCTAATTACAAAAATAACTCATCCATTGCCTTATTTTCTCTTAAGGTCCTTGCACTGGTAAGACATCTCTTCCTCAACAAGACCTGCCCAAGAGCAAGCATTGCAGAAAGTATTAAGACCATCCAAAGGCAGGTTGAAACATGGAAAAGAGGTGAAATTGTCAACCTTCTTGAGGAAGCAAGGGCCTTGAAAATGAGAACAAGTAACCGAGGCAGAAGAAACCAGAACACCAATGATGTCGTTAGGAATTTTGGCAGCAAGATGAGGCAGGGCAAAGCCTCGATGGCCACAAGATCCCAGTCAGCTGAATCACCAAACGGAGTACTTGATCAGACAAAAGAAACAATGCAACAACTAAAGGAAAAATGCCCAACTGCACAAGCAAGTGCCCAGTCAATGTTTGACGAGACCTACACTCCACCCAATCCTGTCATATATGACAGGATATCTGGAGATATGGTGTGGAGGAAGGCAATGCACACACAGAGAGGGGGCAGGACCGTCAGGTCTGGATGCAAAATCTTGGCGAGTAATCCTCAGTAACATCAAGTTTGGGGAGGCAGCAACAAACCTGTGTAACACCATTGCCTCACTGGCAAGGAAGCTGGCTTCAAGTCAGTGCAACAGCATTGAATCACTGATGGCTTGCAGACTAATCCCCCTTGATAAGAATCCAGGATGTAGGCCCATCAGTGTAGGTGAAGTCTTTAGACGGATTCTACAGTAGGAAACTGCATCATGGAAGAAGTGAAAGATGATGTGAAGCAGGCAGTTGGCAACCTCCAAGTGTGTGCAGGTAACAGGCAGGAGGTGAGGCAGCAGTTCACTCCATGAGGAAAATATATTTGGAAGAGGACCGTCAAGGAACATTATTAGTTGATGCCTCAAATGCATTTAATTCCATCAACAGAAAGGTAATGCTGCACATCAAGGTTAAATGCCGAGCATTTGCCAAATATGTGTAAAACACCTACAAAGAACCAGCAGACCTCTACAGTGTGAGTAAGACAGCTGCTCATGATGTCGGTGTAATCCAATACACAGAAGGAACTACCCAGGGGGACCCCTTTGCCATGGCTGTGTATGTCTGGCTTTGACAGTGCTGCAACAACACATCAAATACGAGGCCACCAATGTAAAACAAGTAGCCTATGCAGATGATCTCACACGTGCTGGCAAGGTGGAAGATATGAGGAAATGGTGTGACCTTGTAACATCTCATGGTCCTGAAATGGATTACTACCCTAATGCAAGTAAGTTCATCTTGATTGTGAAACCAGCTTACTATCAAGATGCACAGGAGTCCTTTAGAGACACAAATGTGATAGTGACTAAGGAAGGTCAGAGGCATCTAGGTGCTGTGATTGGAACTAAGGAATTCAAAGGCCAATATATGAGTGATAAGGTAAAGACATGGGTAGAAGAAACTCATGTACTATCCAACCATGCAAAAACAGAACCCATGCAACATAGAGCGCATTTATATATGGTGTAAAGCACAAGTGGATCTTCGTGATGAGGACCATACCAGACATTGAGTTGCTGCAACAACCACTGCAGGATGCTATCAGGGATTCATTCCTCTCATATCTGACCAAAGGCCACATCCCCACACCAGAAGAGAGGGACCTTCCAGCACATACAGCTCTTCTCAATAGGGTGGAGTCAAAGGCTTTTCGTCTCATTAACTCTCCTCCTCTGACTGACTCCCTTCAACCTCTGTCTCTTCGCCGCACTGTTGCATCTTTATCTCTTTTCTATCACTACTTTAATGGTCACTGCTCCTCTGAACTGTCTGCTTGCATTCCTCCACCTCTACGACGGGCGAGTAGCACCCGTCTGGCAGCAAACTCTCATCCCTTTTCTGTCCAACTCTCTAATGCAAGAGTTAACCGTTACTCCCAGTCTTTCATTTATGCAACAGGTCAACTCTGGAACTGTCTCCCTCTGTCTGTATTTCCTGCTGCCTATGATCTCCAGTCTTTCAAACGCAGTGTGTCCAGGCATCTCAAAATGATCGAATCTTGAATTTGGCTCTCTATTGTATTTTGTTTTCTCTTGGAGGGAACTGTTACTGCGGGCTCATGGCCTTTGGTTCCTTCTTCCTCGCATAAAAAAAAAACTTCCACACAGGATGAGAGGTCTTGGCATTATAAATCCAGCAGCCATGGCAAGCTACGAACATAGAAATTCACTTAGGGCTCATCGAATCCATGTCACACAAGATTTTCACCAAGGTTTAGATAAATGAAATTGACCATCAAAGGTTGAAAGACACGAAGACAGACAAGCAAGGCACGAGAAGCAAGACAAAAGGACCAGCTGCAGCACATAACTGAACATCAAACACCAAACCAATGCAGTAGAGTTGAAATTGCACAGTAGGTTGGGGCATCGAACTGGCTGACAACCCTGCCTCTCAAGGCAAAAGGCTTCCACTTCAACAAACTAGAATTTATTGATGCCATAGCCTTGAGATATGAGTGGCCAATAGAGAACCTACCTCAACACTGTGCCTGTGACATTGCTGTTGATCCAATCCATGCAATGGTTTGCAAGAAGGGAGGCTTTATTTGCATCCGACACCATGAAGTACATGGCATCACTGCCAAAATGCTGCAGGAAATATGCCATGATGTCACAACTAAGCCAGCTCTGCTACACCTAGATGGCGAGCATGTCACCCACAGAACAGCAAACACATCAAGTGATGCAAGAGTGGATGTCAGTGCTCGAGGTTTCTCGACATGTGGGCAGAGGGCGTTCTTTGACATAAGATATTTGATCCTATGGCAGCATTTCATTGTGAACTGTCTCTCGAAGTTGCACACAAAAGGAATGAACAAGAAAAAAAATAACAGAAACTATCATGAAAGGATCCAACGTGTGAACGGTCAATTCACTCCCCTTATGTTCACAACATCAGGTGGGATGGGTCCAGAGGCAGTGAGATTCTGCCTGAGACTGGCAGAGATTCTGCCTGAGAAGAAGTGTCAACCATAGAGATCTGTTATGGCCTAGATGAGATGTCGACTATCATTCTCCCTCATGAGGTCTGCACTCCTATGTCTCAGGGGCACAAGATCATCAGCCCTCAAACCTGTCTCTTTCACGGGTATGAATTATTTGCTGTGGTCGGAAGTCGCATGGACCAGTGACTCCAGTGATGTCTTTATTAACACTGTAATGTTAATGAATATAAAGTAAAGTAATAAAAGAAACAGTAGATGATTGATAACCATAGCCATTGGCGTGCTTGGGGCCAATGGATTGTAATATGAGGGTTAGTGTTAACCTTCACATAACAACTCCAAATGGTGAACCGCATCATGGTAGGAGAGTTGCTTTTGATCTTCACAATATGATTCCCCAGTGGATGGAGGCGATCTTTACTTTATAAAAAGTAGTAGTTGTGGTAGTAGTAGTAGTAGTAGTAGTAGCAGAAATAGTAATAATAATGTTATGTCCCCATCCTCCACTCCCACAGGCTCCAACAGCAGTAGTATAGTACAGGAAGGATGTTGCCCAGTGAGTTGTTCTTCCTATGGTCAGCCTTTAGGTGTACAGCACACAAGATCAACCCAGGCATCATAAATAAACACTGGTTACATATCTTCACTGTCTTTATTTTCCAAGTAAAAACACTTAACCCTTCCAGGCACATTGACACGAATCATGTTCCTTGTGGTTTGGCACATAAACACACATTGACGCGAATCACGTGAAAAAGTAGAAAAAAAAAAAAGCCCAAAATTAAGTTTTCAGCCGATTTGCATGAAATTATGGTGCGTTCTAGTGGGCGTGTGTCTCTTCCAAGGTAAACACTTGGTAACATTGTGACTGCTCTGATAAGACAATGCGCAACAGAAAAATCTCAATACCTCACGACCAGCTGGGCTGATGGGTAGTACTGCATCAACCATCCCTTTAAATCCGCCATTTTCCTCCTCCCAATCGAGGCAGAAGCCATTATTGAAATACTGTGATTATACAGTGTTTTTTTATGATACTGTGAAGTGATTGTTTCTATGGAACATAGATATATTGTTTGTAAAGCACTGGGGCCAGTTATCAGCCGTTACGCCTAAAGGCAGGAGTCTGGTTTGTTATAGCGGGCTTCCACTCTGCTTCACCCTGCCCGTAAATGATGTGAGTATTTTACCTTCATAGTGAAGCCAGTACTTATATTTGTGAATAATATAGTGCCTGGATTAGTGAAATAACACACCTACCACAGCAGGCAATATGTACACCATAGATATGCCATAGTCATTATTGGAACAGGTGGTCATGTACGCCATAGAGTTGGGAAGGGAATAATAGAGGAGGTTGGGATGGAATCATGTGATAGTGTTTTATATTGCATATGGTTTAGTGTGAAATATATGCATAAAATAATGCAATGAGTGTTTGTCGAGAAATATTGCGTGCATTGACTGACTTAGCGCAAACCTAGCGCAAGGATCAGAGACAACAAATATGCCACACAGTCACAGACTTCAGTGAAAAGGTATTGTACCAATCTGAGGCAGTGCTATATTGCATATGATTTAGTGTGAAACATACATATAAACAGTGCAGCGAGTGTTCACCGAGAAATATTGCGTGCATTGACTGACTTACCGCAAACCTAGAGCAAGGATCAGAGACAAGAAATATGTCACACAGCCACATATATATACGTATGTCGTGCGGCGGAAGGTTCGTGGAGAAATCTGTTGTGTGCATCACATGTGTTAGGCAAACGTAGTGCAAGGAGGAGAGAACAAATACATCACACACACACACACACACACACACACACACACACACACTACATAACTCCTCATCTTCAAACCCTTCAAGGTCCTACCGCATTTCAACACCTCTGGAGGAAATGAGTTATCCATATTTCGTTGATTTATATATGGATTTATTTCTATATTTCTATTTTTTTTTCCCCAAACAAGTATTGTTTTTTACACATATACATACTGTATGAGATGGAAGAAAGTTCAGCTTCAGTATCAGTACCTAGCAAAAAGACTAGTGGTCATGTCGAGTTTCTTAGAGCACCATCAAGAAGCTTACGATATTTTACGTGTACGCTTTAAGTAAAAAAAGAAAATAATAAAACCCAATGAGCGAAAATATGTAGGTGTGGGTGAGGCAGGGAAAATGAGAGTTTTTATCTCTCTTGCAGGCGAGGAAGAGTATTCTACATTTGTTGTCCATTTACACGAAAAGTATTGGACATATTGATTTCCTGTGGGAACCATGATAAAGATCAGTGAATTCTACGTATGTACATGTCCAAAATATAGCCTTTGGGAGCATATTTTTTAGGTAAAGGCAGGGGAAGAGAGCGTTTTTTTTTTCTCGCTTGCGGTAAAACAATGCAGCATTCGGAGGAGTATTCTACGTTTGTCATTCATTTACACGAAAAGTATTGGACATATTGGTTTCCTGTAAGAACCATGATAAAGATCAGTGAACTCTACGTATGTACATGTCCAAAATATAAGCATTTGGGAGCATTTTTTTGGGGTAAAGGCAGGGGAAGAGAGTGTTTTTTTCTCGCTTGCAGTAAAACAATGCAGCAATCGGAGGAGTATTCTACGTGTGTCATCCATTTACTCGAAAATTATTGGACGTATCAATTTCCTATAAGAACCATGATAAAGATCAGTGGATTCTACATATGTACAGGACGTAACAATGTAATATCTCTGATGAAAAATCGTTGTTACGTAAGCAGGAATATAACTGTTATTGTGCGTGCATGACGGAAGTGCAACATGGCCGTGTGTACCGATTAGTTTTTTGCGATTTACTCGGAAACTATGAGGTGCATCAAAAATCTGCGGGTACCATGAGAAAGCTCATGAAAGTCTACACAAGATTGTGAAATAAAAACATAACCTGTGCGAGAAAACTTTTGCGGTAGAGCCCCCTGAATAAAAATCATTTTTTTCATGGTTCTTAGATTTTTGCTATTTTCTTAAAAACTCTTAATTGTATCACACCCGGACAAATCTCATTAGAAAGCTGATGAAATTCTCTATCAAAACTTCTAATAACATTTTTCTGTATGATGGACAACATTCGAACTAGGATGTTGGGAAGTGAGACTGACATTCCGAAATGTTTATTCATATCAGCCTAATGTACTTTCATTCTTTTTTTTTTTTTTTTTTTTTTTGCTTCTCGGCTAGAACAAACATCGGCGAATAAGGTGATGTAGGTTTCATGGCAATAGATAGATGTTTGGGTGGCAAAAATAAGGTGAGAATACATGTTTTCAGCAGTGTGAGGGGGGCTGGCAGGGGGGGAGGGGATGGAATAAAATCATGAGCTGGAAAACTTACTAAAACTTACCCGTGGGTGAGAGGGTTAATGCTTTCCAACTTCACTTCACTTTTCCCAAAAGCACTGAAGCTCTACAAACTTTACTAACTGCAGTTACACTTAATGCTTGACAACACTTCACTATTTTCACACGTTCTGATGATATACAAACTTCAGTAACTCTTCAGTATTTGCCAACAACACTTCAGTGTTTTCACAAGTACCAAAAATGTACAAACTATACTGACACTGCACCGACACTCTAACTGAACTGAAAATCAACTGAACTTGCTCTAGTCTCCTCCCCATCTTTATATAAGCTTGTATTGTTCTACAGTTATCTACTTCTCCACAGTTCTGGTGTATTCCAGAATGAGAGCACAGTTACCAATTCGGAGACAACTAAAACATGCCAGTTTTCTTACAGTACATAACGCTATAAATTATTTACCATACAAACTTAATTTCAATTACATAATTTAACAAAAAATCACATAAAAAAAACATATTACTGAGAAAAAGAGCATAAAAATCAATGCATAACTTACAAAAATACGCTCACAAACAGCAGGCAAACTGACAACTCTGACTCGTACCGAAACCTACGGTACAGAAACGTCGAGAAACATCTCGGCTACCTAACTGGCAAATCTCATTTCTTAACACTACCCCCTCCCTAGTTCTTTGTTGTCCTGATAAAACTACACAGTACAATTATCCTATACAAACATAAACCTTAATCCTAATGAAACATCTAACTATACACAAAATAATCCTTCAACTTATCAGGTCTTCTTCTGTGCCACTTCCAATGACATCCTTGCTCCTCCAAATGGTCCTCTCCTCCTGGAAGGTTTTGGTCCTCTTCTTGATTCATATCTTCTCTTAGGCAACTGTCACCATCCTCTTGTACTTCAGTTCCGTGGTCCTTATCAACATCGCTGAGGATTGTATAACCAAACTTGGTCACCATCCTTGAAGCTCACCCACTTGCCTTGGCATCATACCTGCACTTCATCACCTCTCCTGAAAACTTGAGGGCTCCTCACAATTGATGATGTACCTCAGCCAGCCTTTCCTGAAGGTGCTTTACATAGCTGGAGGTGTCTGTAGGCAGCTTTTCACTAGGTGGTCTTCCCATTAACAAGTCAACAGGTAAGCATAACTCGTGGCAACATCAGTTTTGCATGGGCATAGCCTGTAAACTCATGGGATGCAGACCAATATGCCATCAGTAATGCAGGTAATTTTTGGTCCCATTTAGTTTGTCCCTCTACACAATACTTGGCCAGTTCATGTCCCAGGGTCCAGTCGAATTTTTTCACCATCCCATCTGACTATGGCCTTAGTGGGGTCGTCCTGGTCTTCTTGATCCCCCAATAACTTGCAGCATTCACAGAACACAGCAGGCTCGAAGTTTCTACCCTGGTCTAAATGTAGCTCTTGTGGCATCCCCAAACGACAGAAAAACTGATTAACCAACACCTGAGCAACCGTTGCAACATCTTGATTGGGGATAGCATAGGCTTCGGGCCACTTTGTGAAGTAGTCCATGGTGACACATATATACTGGTTCCCTCTTTCAGTGAGTGGCAAAGGTCCAGCAATGTCCACTGCAACTCTTTCCATTGGTGCACCCACCTGCTACAGCTGATGAGGGGCGCAACACGTTTCTTTGGTCTCTTCTTGGCACAACACACATCACAGGCCGAACACCTTTCTTCAACATCCTGGTGCATGCCAATCCAGTAGAACCTCTGTCACTGCCAGCTTAGAGTTTTCTTCACTCCCAGGTGCCCACTACTGATCTGGTTATGGGACTCATCCAAGATCTCCGACCTCATCTTCTTTGTAACCACCAGTTGAAAATACTTGCTGAGGCCATCAGGTGTCTCCCACTGATGTTCCAGTGGTCCGTTTTTCAAACAAAGAAGGTCCCACTGAATCCAGTAGCTCTTGGTCACAGGGCTTAACCTGGAAACCTCTTCCCACGATGGTTGCACTGTACTCCATTGTAGCAACTCGAGTGCTGATTGTAAATCTGCATCCTCCATCTGCATCCTCTTCAGATCTTCTCCATCTGATGATGGCCCAGTCACTGCAGTACGGCTGCATTTCTTACCAAGATTCCCATTCCTACTGCACTCCTTGCCATCTGTTCTTCTTTTCTCTTGCACACTATTCATCAAGGTTTTCCTGCATTTCTTCAGTGGTGGGGCTTCTTGGGAAAACTTGGCCGGTTGTTGCCTCTCGTCTCCAGCCTTCACTAATTTACCCTCAACCTTCTCAACTGGACACTCATGGCTGAAGTGTCCCACCTCACCACATGTCCAACACGCATTTGTTGCAATCTGAGATTTCCTTGCACTGTTCCATTCTTTCTCTGTCATCGCTTTTTAACAATCCACCTTCTTGTGTCCATCTTCCCGCAGAACCAGCAACCTCCTTTGATCTTCTCCTGTTCTCTCTTCCACTTCTTGCAGGCCATTTTCCGATGTCTTGGTTTTTCGCAGTATCAGCACCTTCCTTCAAAATTTTCCACTTCCCATACCCGCACCTTTCTTGCCTTGCATCCTGCACTATGACCTGACTGAAAAGTGGGCATACTGGACCTGACATAGGACTCAAACTATAGAGCCTTGGCTAGTCCTTCTTGCATGCTTCTGGATTGTGCCTGCTTCACTTGCACTTTCAACTCTGGACTATCAAGAACATCGATGAACTGGTCTCCCAAAAGAATTGTCAACAGGTTAGGTGCTGCTCCAGGGTACGCCTTATATGCCATACTCTCCAGGTCATGAGCAAGCTGCTGTAGAGATTCTCCTCGGGCCCATGCATGGCTCCGGAATCTTGCTCTGTAAACCTCATTCTCGTATATGGTTCCATATCTGCACTCGAGCATTTCTACAAGGGACTGATAACTGTTCCTCTCCTTCACTGACATCTGGCCCAGCATTTCCACTGTGGCACCCTTAAGGCTAGTATCAAGCTGCATTATTCTCTGACTATATCTCAACCATTCTGATCAACAAGTAACTCAGACTGTGTATAGTAAGCTTCCCAAGACACACTGCCATCAAATTCCTGAGGTTTCCTTTTAATTGGACCCCCATTATAGCCATGCACTTCACTGGTTTGGGGCTTAAAAACTGAGGCATCATAAATAAGGCCAGGACTTAAAACTTCTGCATTCTGATTATTCATCCCTGTAATGCTACCTTCAGATGCTTGGGATCCGTCCAGATTCACCATACATTGTCCATTCCTTTCATATGCTCTCTGTACAGACCTGAAGCTCAGCAATGCAATACTTCTCTACAGCCTCAATTTTCTCACTAATTATCTTCACATGGTCAACTACATGCTTCAACTGGTTTTCTACAAGTTGCCTGTACTCCGTCACTATTCCCTCACTAATCTTCAGCTGGTTGTCCACATGTTGTTTGCACCCGTCACTATTTCCTCACTAAATGTCTTCAACTGGTCATCAGCATGCTGTTTACACTCCATACTTCTGCTGCTCTAGCTTGGCAACTACTTCCTCCTTAAGCTGTTGCTGTTCTTCATTTCCCCCATGAATGCATTTAGCTGTCTTTGCACCCTCAGTTGTACATCCCTCTGTTGCTCCTGTAATGCCCACTGGAGATGTTCATATCGTTCTTTTTGTTCCTCAAACTGTGCCTCTAGTTGTTCTTTGAGTTCTTTTTGACCTTCATTCTGTGCCCGTAATTGTTCTTCGAGTTCTTTCTGTCCTTCATTCTGTGCCTGTAATTGTACACTTTGGGCCTGTAATTGTTCTTGTAGTTGTAGATTTTGTGCTTGTAAATGGAGACTTCGTGCTTGTAGTAGTTTCGTAATTGCACCCAGCGATGCCCCTTCCTGCCTATCTTGGCCTCTTGTCTGGACACCTTCTGTCTGCAAGTCAAAGGTTAAAATCACTGCAGCACTTTCTAAAAACCACACTCCTAGACCTGGAACGGTGGCATCTTCGTCGTGGGTCTACCCCCGAGAGGCTGTCGAAGAGAAGAGGAGGACAGCATGGAGGCCAAACCACCGCAAACTCCCCCGGCCCCTCACGGGGCTCAAGTACCTGGGAGTGACTCCGGTCGCCCGGGCAAGTACCACATCTCTCAACAACACACACAACAACACCGTTTTTTCTACACCGAGAAATGACTCCCCAGCTATCATTTCTCGACAACTTCTTCTAGCCAGGGACATTGAGAGCAATCCAGGACCCACCAACAAATACATACTGTATGTCCAACATGCTCAAAACTTATCACGTCAAGCCGACAGACAAAGGGTTCAGTTCAGTGCAATTCCTGCAAGAACTGGACCCATTACACCTGCACAACACTTGCATCCAGAAAACATTACACAAACACCTGGACCTGCTCCTTCCCCCCACCCATCAACCCCCCTTCCAATCCTACTCCTACTTCCTTCACACCTCCACAGCCAAACCCACCGACCCTTCCCACACCATCCAGTCCCCCAACTCCTCCCATTCCAACCCTTACCTCCATCACAACCTCCTTCTACCCCTTCCCCTCCACCCACACCACCTCCCCCCTGTGCTGCAGCAGCCAACACACATCGCACACGCAATATAAACATCCTTCAGTTAAACATAGATGGCATAAACACCAAAATACGTGAACTCAAACAATTCATCAAACAACAGAACATACATACTACCATCTTACAAGAAACAAAACTACACAGAGCACAGAAAACACCGACATTTCATAATTTCACCACCATTCGACAAGACCAGACCGACGGCGGTGGCGGTGGACTCATCACTCTGGTACACAAATCCATCAACTTTGCAGATACCAGTGCACACACAAAGTCACTTCTCCCCCCACATGACACTACAACAGAAATACAATCAATTAAAATATGCACTGGTAACAAATCACACATAACAATCGCTAACACATACATTACCCCCCAGTCGTCCCCCACAGTACCACACAATTACTCTCCACAGATACACCACATCATTAACATACGCAACATCATCCTGGGTGGTGATTTCAACGCCAAGTCGTCGGCCTGGCACGTCAACAACCCTGACACAGACAGAGGGCTGGTACTACAATCCCAGACAGATCATCTCTTCATACTATACAGTCTAGACCAACATACCCATATCCCACACCAATCCCTCTTCCTCCCATCATCTCCAGACATCACCTTCTGCTCCCCAAACCTCGCCCTCACCACATCATGGAGAGTGGTCAAAACCCTAGGTTCTGATCACCTCTCAATCATCATCACTACCAAAACCAGAATCACACCAGGGACAAATACACATACACTAATTATAAGACAGCCAACTGGGAAGCCTTTGTAACTGAAACAGAACAACATTTCGAAACACTAAACAGTACACCCATCACAAACATCACCACCGCTGTGCACACTTTCAATACAATCATACAAAATGCAGACAAAAGACATATCCCTAGAGGCAACAGAAAGAGACACAACCCCAACTTCACACCAGAAATTCAAGGCCTCATCAGACAACGGGACACACTGCGACACTCCCCAACATCCCATACACAAGACACCATACAACAAATACAAGAACTCAACACACAGATAAACAATAAAATATCAGAACAACAAACACTAAACTGGAATAATTACCTCCAAACACTTGACCACAAAACAATCATCAGCAAACTCACAAAACACTAAACAGCATCACACTTTCCAACAGCAACACCACACAATCACACTATGCAGATGATATAACACTAACATGTACAGTAAGCACCAAAACGCAAACACAGCTGCACACATCATTCAACCTTACCTCAACACACTATGCGAATGGTTCACCACAAACAGGCTCAAAATAGTCCCAGCGAAATCTACAGTGGCTCTTCTCACAAACTGGACAGTAGAACACAGTCACATCCCACACCTCAACATAAACAACACTCCCCTACCACACACACACACACACACACACACACACACACACACACACACACACACACACACACACAAAATCCTTGGTGTAACATACAATACATCAATGTCATTTAAACAACACATCACAAACATTAAAAATAAAGTAACACCAAGACTGAATGCTTTGAGGACACTTGCCCATACAACATTCGGACACAACAAAGAAACCACCACCACAGTATACAAACAATACATACATTCAGTGATGAATTATGCAAGCACTGCCTGGGCTTTTTTAACCTCACCAAAACACACTGCAACACTCTACAGACCATACAGAATAAGGCCCTAAAAATAATCACAGGCTGCACAGCTACTACACCCACAGACCACCTACAGTACATCAAGAAACCAAAGTCCTCAAAGTCAAGGATCACCTAGACATGAGAGGCACCCAGTTTCTTGCTGCAGCCTCCACAAACCCACAACATCCACTACAGTACATGGCAGCACATCCATCACACTAAGGAACATCAAAACAACACCCAGCACACAATACCATACACAAATACTGTCATCTCTCCCCCCTCGCCCACCTCAGACCAGCTTCCAGAAGCATATCCACACTCAGATCACTCGCCGCTCCATTCAGTCACTTAAATACAACACACAGCTGCATGCACGGCCTCCTGACATCCACCCTTCTTAATCATATCTTCCTCATCAGGGCATGGTCCACCTGGCCAGGCTGAGATGTGGGCACCATCCAGCCCTCTTAAGCTACCAGAAGAGGCTGGATGACTCCGTTGCTGATGCCTGTCCAGGATGCAACACAGCACCCCATACTATTAAGCACATTATGGAAGACTGCATTGCACACAATCACCTACGCCAACAACACAACATGCACCCTTTGAGAGCTCGGTGGGAAAGCCCGGTCTCTGCCATGGCCTTCCTAAGGGACTCGGGGCTGTTTGGCCAGACTCCCTAGGGAGCAACTACTACTACTACTACTACCATACTCCTGACACCAGTGTTACGTCCCCGTCCCATAGGCTCCAACAGCAATAGCACAGTACAGGAAGGATGTTGCCTAGTGGGTTGTTCTTCCTATGTCAGCCTTTAGGTGTACAACACACAAGATCAGCCCAGGCATCATGAATAAACACTGGCTTCTTAAGCTCAATGTCTTTATTTTCTAAGTCTATCTATCTATATACCTAGGCTGCTTCCCCCATGGAAAGGGAGGTAGCCCAGACAGGACGACACACTCCCCATTTACTCATCCTTTCAAACAGAGTCAATCGCATCTTAGCCCCAAAGGGGAGGACAGATCCTCACCGCACCACGCCACACATGGGTCAACTGCGCAGTGCAATCAGTGACATCCACAGCAGGGCCCGACAGCAGAGCTGGTTTACCCCTGCCACATCATAGTAGACCCATCCCCTTACTCGCACCTGACCTGACTAGCTAATCAGACCAAATGTGGGAGAATATCCCCTCAGGGCTGTGTCATCACTTATTCATTTACAATTTCTCTCCATTTATTTCTGTCATGCACAGCCACTCTTCCTTGCTCAACAGACATCCCTCTCGCATCCAGCGCTCTCTTCACACTGTCCATCCATCCTATTCGTGGTCTCCCTCTCAGCCTTACACCTCTCGCATCAGATCTAGTTATCTTTTTCACCAATCGCTCATTATCCATTCTCTCCATATGCCCAAACCATCGCAACACCCTCTGCTCAACTCTACCAGCCATCTCCCGAACAACTCCAGTTCTCCTTCGCACTTCATCATTTCGCACTCGATCCATACGCGTCACTCCACACATACTCCTCAGGCACCTCATCTCCATTACATTCAAACTTTTCCTCTCTGCTACACCCATATTCCATGTTTCAGCCCCATATAACGCAGTCGGTAACACAATACCCTCATACAGCCTTCTCTTTACATCCATTCTAAGCGAACACCATCTAAACACTTTTTTCATTCCTCCCAGCACCTTTCCTACTTCATTTATTCTAAACTTCACTTCTGCATCTATTCTTCCATCCATAGCAACATGCGACCCTAAATATTTAAAACACTCCACCTCATCAAGCAACTCACCATTCAAAACTATATTCATCCCCCTACCATCTACCAACCTCGTACACTTCATCACTTTACTCTTATTCTCATTTACTTTCAATTTCCTCCTTTCACACACCCTTCCAAACTCCTCTACCAACTGTCTCAATCTCTCCTCTGAATCAGCCACCAGTGCAGTATCATATGCAAACAGCAGCTGCTTAAGATTCCACTCTCCACCATCGACATTGACCAGACTCAGACCTCCACCTAAAACACTTGCATTCATGTCTCTTACAACAATATCCATATAAATATTAAACAACCAAGGCGACATCACACATCCCTGTCGCAGCCCCAGTCTCACGGGAAACCAATCACTCACAGCATTTCCCACTCTTACACACACACTACTATTTAGATAAAAACTTTTCATCCCTTTTAGTAACCTACAATCAAGTCCATACAATCTTAAAACAGTCCACAAAGCCTCCCTATCAATTCTGTCATACGCTTTCTCTAAATCCATGAATGCCCAAAACATATCCTTGCCTTTCGCTAAATACTTTTCACACACTTGTCTCACAGCAAACACCTGATCCACGCATCCTCTCCCTCTCCTAAAGCCACACTGCTCATCACCAATTACTCCCTCTGTTCCCTCTCTAACTCTCATAATTAACACTCTACCATACACCTTACCTACAACACTGAACAGACTTATACCCCTAAAGCTAGTACATTCATACTTATCACCCTTGCCTTTATACAACGGGACCACACAAGCACTTGCCCAATCAATTGGCACCATACCTTTCACAAAGCACACATTCAACAATCTTACTAACCAGTCAACAATAGTCACCCCATCACTCTTCAGGCATTCAATAGCACACCCATCCATACATGTAGAGAGGTGTATGGTATGTAGGAGGACTACTGGGCCTTGAGAGCAGGCTGTGAAGCCTATGCCCAGAGTCGGACACATAAAAAAAAAAAAATACCTGCAGCTTTCCCTGTTTTCATCTCCTTTACTGCCTTTTCCACTTCCTCCTTCGTGATCAAAGAATCATTCAACTCTCCCAACACATTTATTCCTTGCACCCTTCCATCTGCCACAATGTCAGCTACCCTTTCCTCCTCTACATTTAACAATCTTTCAAAATACTCTGCCCATCTCTTCCTTACTGCATCAATCTCAATTAACATCCTTCCATCCTCTGCTTTTATTCGCTCTTCCTTCCCCGACTCTCCCTTTCGCACCCTTTTCACCTCCTTCCAAAACATTTTCTTATTCTGTTGAAAATTCTCAGTCAGCTGCCTACCCCACCTCTCATCTGCTGCCACTTTAGCATCACACACAGCTCTTCTTGCCCTATTCCTCCTTTCCTTATACGTCTCATATGACACCTCATCCTTCCTCTGCAGCCACACTTCATATGCACGTCTCTTCTCTGCCACAGCCATACTTACTTCCTCGTACCACCATTCACTTCCTTTTCTTACACCACCACCCACACATCTCACACCACACACCTCTTCTGCATGCCCCATCACAGAACTCTTAAACAACTGCCATTCCTCCTTCACACTGCCATTTTCCTGATCTTTCACTGCGTTCCACTCATCTTTCAATTTCTCCTGATACTCTATCATTTTCTCTCTTTTATCCAACTCTCTCACTTTTAAAACCTCCCTGCCACACCTAACCCTCCTAGCTCTCACCCGTCTCATACCTACTCTTAACTTTCCCTCCACCAGGTAGTGGTCAGACATACCTCCACCCTCCCCTTTCAGAACTCTCACATCCAACAATCTTCCTATTACATTCCTAGACACAACCACATAGTCCATCAAAGCTCTTTCAAAAACCTTTCCACCCTCCTGTCTCACCCATGTATACTTATAAATATTTTTCTTCTCAAACAGCGTATTTCCAATCACCATCTCTCGCTCAACACATATCCCTATCATTCGTTCCCCATTTTCATTTCTTCCAGGCACACCATGCATACCAACTACGCCTTCAACTGCTATATTTCCCACTCTAGCATTCAGATCTCCCATCATTACCACATTCACATTCGCTCCAAAACTCTGCAGACACTCATCAACATCATTCCAGAAAGACTCCCTCTCTTCTTCATCCCTTTCACTACCAGGCCCATATGCACTCACAAACACCCACAACTCCGGTTCAAATTTCGCTTTCACCCACATCAGTCTCGATGACACCTTCCATTCAATCACACACTGCTGTACTTCCGGACTTACTAACAAGGCCACACCTTCTCTCGCCCTTCCTCTATCAACACCAGACAATCTTCCAGTCACACTTCCAAACATAGACTCACCCTTCCCTTTCTTTCTTCTCACAAAGATTCTCCCAATCTCCTCCCTTTTAGCCTCAATCGTACTACATCCACGCACATTCACAGATCCAAACTTCAGTGTATGGGGATAACTCAATCCCCCATCCCTTTCTCTGGCCTGCCTCTTTTTAGGAACTAGTCCCCTCACCCCGCCCCTTTTAGTCGCCTTTTACGACACGCAGGGAATACGGTGGCAGTAATCTTCCTAACACAACCTGGCCGCAGAGTAGTAGTACCACCCCATAGTGCGGCCAGATTGTGTCCCCTCCGCCACAGGGGGTATTTTCTAAGTAATTACACTTAATGCTTCCCAACTTCACTTCACTATTCGCACAAGCACTGAAGCTATACAAACTTTACTAACTGCAATTACACCTAATGCTTGACAATACTTCGCTTTTCACAAGTTTCGATGATATACAAACTTCATTAAGTCTTCACTATTTGCCAATAACTTTTCACTGTTTTTACAGGTACCGAAAATGTACAAACTACACTGACACTGCACTGATGCACAAAGTGAACTGAAAACTGACTGAACTTGCTCTGGTCTCCTCCCCATCCTTATATAAGCTTGCATTGTTCTAGAATTATCTACTTCTCCACACTTCTGGTGTATTCCACAGTGAGAGCACGTTACCAACTCGGATAGGGTTGCCATACGTCCGGATTATCCCGGACATGTCCTGCATTTAGGTGTCAAAATCATCGTCCAGAAGGAATTTTAAAAATTCTCCAGTCCGGAATTTCAGTATCCATCACTTATTCCCGAAAAAATAATAATATACCATTTAACTCTGTAATGAGAGAGAGAGAGAGAGAGAGAGAGAGAGAGAGAGAGAGAGAGAGAGAGAGAGAGAGAGAGAGAGAGAGAGAGAGAGAGAGATCTTTGTTGTTTCTGTCAGCTGTTAAGTGTTGCCAACTTGGCTGGTTTAGTGCTAGCAGCCAGCTAAAATGTCTTACCTATTCCTGTTCTTCAGCCAAGATTTTTTTCCCCGTTGTGCTGTTATAGCCATAAAGTAAATGACAATTGCATACAGTTACTGGCTTAGCTTTCATTGTTACACTGTAGTATTTATTCTTTTGATCTTGCCCTGCATCTAATTTCAGCATTTTTCATCTAGCTAATTCTGTACTTTGCCTGTTTTCCATTATATTGTAAACAGATTTACAATTGTGATACAGTACAGCAATATTGGTGTGTGTGTGTGTGTGTGTGTGTGTGTGTGTGTGTGTATATATATATATATATATATATATATATATATATATATATAGAGAGATATATATATATATATATATATAGATATATATATATAAAACGTCAAAGGCCCAAAGTGTGTGCTGGGGGCAGGGGAAGCATGGATTTCAGCGTAGACGTTCGGAATTTTGACTGTTCAGACATGACAACCCTAAACTTGGAGACAACCAAAACATGCCATTTTTCAAAGCACATAACATAATAAATCATTTACCATACAAACTTAATCTCAATTATTTAACAAAAATCACATATATAACACATTATTGAGAAAAAGAGCATAAAAATCAATGCATAACTTACGAAACAACTGCGCTCAGAAACAGCAGGCAAACTGGCATCTCTGACTCGTGCCGAAACCTACAGTACTAGAAATGTCGAGAAACATCTCAGCTACCTAACTGGCAAATCTCTATTTATCTATCCATCTATTGCCAGACTCCATAATCTCGTAAGGGGTGGCCATTTGACTTTGAGTTAGTTGTTTTACGGGGAGGGGCACTAACCCTCCACCAACCCACTTGTTGACACATAGGGAGCACGTATGGTTTGGTTACATGGTTACCACCCAGTGTTGTAAATGGTTTCTTGGCTGACAGGAAACCATTAGGCTTGTTACTCAATGTAAAGCCACCTGTAAAGGAAAGAAAAGCAATAAGAAGTGACAGGAAAGATGGGAGAAATGGGAAGAGAGGAGGGCAGGCACAGAAAAAGAATGATAAAGGCTAAGGAAGGAGTAGGGAGCATTACATCAAGTGAGTGGATGATTAATAATAATAATAATAATAATAATAATGATAATAATTATTATTATTATAATAATAATAATGAAACTGCCATAGGCACAGCACTTGCTGAATGGATCGGATTGTGTCTGCATAGTTTTCAATTGCTGTAGGCAGTGATGTTTCTGTTTAGTTTTCACTGGCGTGAGGCAGTCATTTCGCGAAATTTTTCATCTTCATTGCAAAGCACAGGATGGGTTTGGGATGCCAAAACTGAAGTGCAAGGTGCGCCAGACGTTTATCTTCAGTTTGGTGATAAATAAAATCGATTTTCGAAATTTGAAGAAACGATGCCTGGGCCGGCCACTGGGTCCTGATGATTTCTGGACCCACGGCCTAGGACGTTTGGCCGATTTTAATGAAAAACAGTAGGCTTGGAGGATTAATTGATATCTACCTTCTGAATTTTTTCAGAACGTTTGCCACAAAATTTTTACCTGTAAAGAGCAATCAAACACTCAGGCACAGACAGACAGACATACGGAACTGACAAACATGCTTGCCTAATCTTTCGATTCCGGTAAGCAATATTAATATTAATAATAATAATAATAATAATAATAATAATAATAATCTATCTATCTATTGCCAGACGCCTCAATCCCGTTTGGGGTGGCCACAAACAAATCGCCTCCACGTCGCCCTTTCCCCCGCCATTTCACTGCCCTGCTCCCAACTCACACCCCCCTCTCTCATATACCTCTCCACCCCATCCCTTCATCTCATCCTCGGCCTCCCCCTCCCTCTTCCCCCCTCCACCTCACTCACATACACTCTCTTCGTCAGTCTTTCACCCTCCATCCTCTCCACATGGCCAAACCACCTCAGTGTGTTCCTCATAACGATTCCTATCACATCCACATAATAATATAAAAATAATAATCTATCTATCTATTGCCAGACGCCTCAATCCCGTTTGGGGTGGCCACAAACAAATCGCCTCCAAGTCGCCCTGTCCCCTGCCATTTCACTGCCCTGCTCCCAACTCACACCCCCCTCTCTCATATACCTCTCCACCCCATCCCTCCATCTCATCCTCGGCCTCCCCCTCCCTCTTCCCCCCTCCACCTCACTCACATACACTCTCTTCGTCAGTCTTTCACCCTCCATCCTCTCCACATGGCCAAACCACCTCAGTGTGTTCCTCATAACCCTCATAACGCTTCCTATCACATCCACATCCACACCACAACGCTCCTTTATATCCTCATTCGTTAGCTTGTCTCTCCATGTGACTCCACAGGCTCCTCTTAAATAACTCATTTCCACTGCTCTCACTCTTGACTTGTGTCCTTCCAACAACGTCCAAGCTTCACCAAGGAAGGTAAGGAGGTACTGCTACCTGGATCGACTATTTTAAACCTCAGGGGAGCGATTTCTCTATGAATTTTCGATTTTTCTCACCAAAAGCGGAGGTTTTAGCCAAAAAAAAAAAAAAATCGAAAATACCTCGGGATTGGGGGGTGTTTGAGGTGCGAAATAGCTCTGGACGTGACGGGTTAAAAGAAAGCCCCAGTTCATTCTGACTTTCCTTTTCGTACATATCTTAATTAGGTATCATTGAAAATACTGTATAATAAATCTATATAATATGTATCAATGGTAGGCTACATTTTTTTGCCATTTATTTACGTATGTTACTTTCAGTAGGTATACTAGGTAACAATGTAAAAGAACATTTGTAACATTATACAGTAAACTGCTTTTTCCTGTACCTTCGGCTCTAAGGTTCATTAAAGTGACACCGACATGTATATGATTTTTTTATTTTCTTATTTTCAATATAAGTGTATACTGACATTACTGGTACACAACATAACCACTCAGACTGACTAATATTATCAAAAGAGTATATAGTGTATTGCTGTATCACAGATTTTTGTTAACCTTTCCTTCGTCTACATTTTTCTTATCCAAAGTAGCGGGAGCGCCGCTACATTTTGTATCAAGTAGCGAAACCAGTAACGCCACTACTTTTTCGAGCTAGTAACGGGAATGGGAGTGCCTCTACTTTTTATTAGTAGCGTTCGCAGCATTGGACAGTTGCTTGGATACCCTCGTGTTCTGTGATCCTGTAATGCAGGAGCTGCAGGCCCAGGCAAGGGTTCTCCCAAGTACCAGCAATTGGAGGTGGTGGTGGTTCTGTCATCCCTGATGGGCCTCCTACAGGTGGTGCTGGTGGTGACGGTGGCACCTGTGTTGGCCCTGCTGCAGGTGGTGCTGGTGTGGGATGTCCTGCAGGCAGTGCTGGTGCTGGTGGTAGCTGGGCCCATCCTGGCACTGGTGGTCGTTTCTGCTGGGTGCCAGGTGTTGCTGGTGCTGGCCACCAGGTAGGTAGGTCTGGGGCGTGGTGGCGTATGTGTCCAGACGCTGGCCTGTCATTTTCATGGAAATGCAGATGATTGTAGATGATCTGCTCCACAGATTCAAGGAGAGTTACTTGCGCGCATCTGTACTTTATGTACAAGGCAAACGTGTTGAGCAGTGCCGTTTGGACGAAGTAGAATGTGATTTTCTTTGTCCACTTGACAGTTCGCCGTTGGATGGGGTAGTACTGGACCATCTGATTGAAATGATCAACCCCACCCATGTACAGCCGACAGCAGAAGTTCGTCCCTCTTAGCGTGCGTGATACGAGCCTGTTGATCTGGTAACACTGTATGAGATAGAGTTGACAGGTACGCTTTAAATGGCTAATATTAAAGAAATGTGTTCGGAGATAAGAACACATTCCCTAATGATAATATTAATTTGTAAGAGGTGGGATAATGTTATTGTGAAATGTTTGACACTGGTGTATGAAGATTCTTCGTTACGGACACAGACGCCTAGGATTATTTGGACTGGACTGATGTTGCCAGCAAGTATTATATGAAATATTATAGAACGATTGCAGTCTTAAAGGTGAGGTTGCAAGAAAACACTAATTACGATGTCAGTTACACACTAAACAAACACAGAAACTGACAGTTCGTGTTTCGCCAGTATGCGGTTTAGTTTTACAAGTTAAATCACTTCCTTTTCCGACCTCTCTCCCCACCCGTCTCTTCTCTTCCTAGTCATGCTCTGCCATCAGCCACGTTTTATCGTTAATGCTGAATACCGTATGTCTGTAGATAAACTGTGGGAAACAATATAAAAGTGTCAAATGAGCTTCATTTCCTCCTCCATCGCTTGAAATGTTATCCATGACTTGAATATAAATGTTAGTAACATGAATAAATCGTCACTGTGGTGGTTAGGAGACATTATTCGTCACATTATATAACATTTATATAACCATCGTTAATACAGTGCTCCAAATACACTCCCTCTCCACCCCCTCGCCGTCTCCTCCCCTTCCCCTTCCACTGTCTCCATCACTTCTCCCCCTCCCTTCCCCCCCTCTACCAGTACCCCTTGTTTCTCTCCCTCAACACCCCCAACCCTTCCCAACGATTTCATTTAACTGACTCTGCTTCTGTTTACCTCCCTAACTAGATCGGTTCTTCATAATTTGAATACAGTTATTACCATTTACAGGAATTTGAGTCTTAATTGTAATGACATTATAAACACAATACTCGTGCATGTTATATTGCCAACTGTATTACACACAAGTAACCAAATTACTTACATAACAATATGTCCATCGTAACTATCAGTGTTCAATACCATCCCCCCCTTGTGGATTCCTTCCCTCCTCGCCTCCTTCCCGCTTTCTGTATCCCTCACTCCTCCCTTCACATTATAACATATTTATCTGTGTCCCAGCTTGTAATATATGTAATCCCTTCCCTCACCCAAAGTATTCCTGCTTCCATAATCCCCTCCCCCCCCCACACATTGTGTTCCGCACTAAAGTGAGACCTATGAGATACGTCTACTTATATATAATTTAAAACAATATGCCATCGACATACTTTGATCTGAACTCCCTCAACGCATGATCTTACAAGGTCAGAGAATGCAGTCAGCAAGATTATCCCTATCATTCCATTCCCATAGCTGCATTGCATGGTTAGAACAGAAGGTAACGGCATGGCTGTCCGTCAGCGCCCTGAACATCTGTTCTGCAGCTGCCGATATTATCGATACAGGAGTGACAAGGACTCGGATGGAGAGGAAGCGGACCTTTACCATAATTAACCCTTACACCGCGACAATCTCATACTTCCATTTACATCTGCCTGCTGTCCGGGCTCATGACAAGCATATTCCGATAAGGGCTTAATCTACTCATCCAGAGGGGTATAATCCTCCTTCATCGTATATTACGATGATTATGGTAGCCAAATGTATGAGGATACAGCTTTTGTGACTATCATCTATTTTGCTATATTTAATCGTAACTGAAGATCTACAAATTATCACCAAGAATACTGACAGTACTTTTAAGAAAATATTTTCTGGATGCGTGTAGATCATACAACATCTATCTATCTATCTATCTATAGCCAGACGCCCTAATCCCGAAAGGGTTGTCGCAGACAAAACGCCTCCAAGTCGCTCTGTCACCACCATTTGACTCCCCTCCCCCCAACTCAACCCCCCCTCCCCCATATATTCCTCTCAACTCCATCCCTCCACCTCATCCTCGGTCTACCCCTCCCTCTCCCTCCCTCCACCTCACCTACATACACCCTCTTAGTCAGTCTTTCATTCTCCATTCTCTCCACATGTCCAAACCACCTCAGTCATACAACATACGCAATGATTATTTTTCATTTTATACTTTCTTTGGTGAAAAGAAGGATGTTTGTGCTTCATATTTTATGTATGTTGGGATTTATAAAATAAGTGTATGCAAGATATTAATGGCTAGAGGAGGAGAAATAAAATGATCATTAAACTGAGGCACTGACTGCCGTCCTTTGAACAGTTAATGCCTCTTGACCGCCATTGTCACGGTCATTATAATATTACACATTATTAAAGGATACTGTACAAAAACATGACCCAAACATCGTTATGTTGTTCGATTCCCGAGACAAAAATGAAAAAGGGAGAGAAAAAGACATTTGAAATGACAAGGGAGAGAAGTTGGGCAGGGTCAATACAATAACACGGTGGGGAGGGATTCGGAGTGTTGCAGGCTAGAAACAAAGGTTACTGGAAATGGGGGCGGAGGGATGGGGGAGAAGTGATGGAAACAGTGGAAGGGGGAGGGGAGGAGACGGCGAGGGGGTGGAGAGGGAGTGTATTTTGGGCACTGTAAGAACGATAGTTAGGAAAGTGTTACATAAATGATGAGAAATGTCTCCTAACCACCACAGTGACTATTTATTCATGTTACTAACATTTATAATCAAGTCATTGATAACACTTCAAGCGATGGAGGAAAAGAAGCGCATTGACACTTTTATATTATTTCCCACAGTTTACCTACAGACATACGATTTTCAACATTAACGATAAAACGTGGATGATGGCAGAGCATGACTTGGAAGAGGAGAGACGGATGGGGAGAGAGGTCGGAAAGGGAAGTGACTTAACTTATAAAACAAAATCGCATACTGGCGAAACAAGAACTGGCAGTTTCTGTGTTTGTTTAGTGTGTAACTGACATCGTAATTAGTGTTTTCTTGCAACCTCACCTTTAAGACTGCAATCGTTCTATAATATTTCATATAATACTTGCTGGCAATATCAGTCCAGTCCAAGTAATCCTAGGCGTCTGTGTCCGTAACGAAGAATCTTCATACACCAATGTCAAACATTTCACAATAACTTTATTATCCCACCTGCTGCAAATTAATATTATCATTAGAGAATGTGTTCTTATCTCCGAACACATTTCTTTAATATTAGCCATTTAAAGCGTACCTGTCAACTCTATCTCATACAGTGTTACCAGATCAACAGGCTCGTATCACGCACGCTGAGAGGGACGAACTTCTGCTGTCGGCTGTACCTGTTGTACTCTTCCACAATGACGGGCTTGTTAACAACCTTCTCCACGTAGGTTGTCCACCCGTCATGACCCTGCACCTTTCCTCAAACCCTCTTAGGAATGGTGTCCGCAGTGTGGAAGGTGGACACCATGTTCACAATGCGCTTGTCCTTCCACAGAAGGTCTAGCACAATGTCCATGTGCCTGTATGCCATGCCTCCCTCGGGTAGGCTCTTAGCCCTGGAGATGGCCTGCAGCTGGCATGGCGCTCTTCTAGGCAGTCGTTGGGTCCCACACGCGTAAAAGCCTGCAGTGAAGAGTCATTTGCACAGGGCTACAGAAATGTAATAGTTGTCCATGATCAAGTAGCCCTGGTCCTTGAACGGTTCCTCGAGGCCCCACACGGTGTTCTTGAGGGTACGCTGCACCCCCATGTAGATCTCAAGGTTCCAGCTGTAGCCCGAGGACATCTCAGCCAACATATACGAGTTGATGGAATATTTGATGGGTTTCTGGGGGTTGTAGAGGCGGAAGGACAGCCGGCTCTTCCACCCCAGAGAGCCCTCATCCAGGCTGAGCTGCTCCTTGGGTTGGTACGCTGACTGGAACCACTGAAGGAGGTACTCCATGACTGTGTGAATGCGGATGAGCCGATCTTGGTTGTCCCGGGGAATGGCGAGCGAGTTGAAGATGTGGAAGTCCTTAACTCCTTAACCAAGGGGCGTCACTTTCGTGATGCTCAGGAGCAAGGGATCATACCGCGGGGTGTCACTTTTGTGATTCAGTGTTATTTTGAATTCGCCCGGGCTTTCAAATGGTGGCTTGTATCGTCTATCAGTACTACCAGTGTCCAGCTATACTCAGTTCTGCTAATGTCACCTGTACTCCCATCCACTGTTGACAATTTAACCATTTTTCTCCTGTCCTTGATTCCCCCCCCTCCTTACCTCCCCTCCATTACCCTCTCCTCCCACCTGACCAGGTGCTCTGCACTACACAAGTGCTGGATGGATTTTTCCACTCATTTTATCCATTGAAATGTGCACTTTGCCCTGTTCTTATACAAAATAATATATAAAAGAAAGAGAAAAGGTAATTGATACTGCCATACATCTGGAATGGGCTAATTATCACCTGGCAACACCTCACATGCACTCATTCGCTAATTTTCCCTGTTTATTTCCCCTAGAAATATGCTGTATGACCTGTTCTCATAATAAAAATACAAATAAGAAAGGAAGGGAGAAGCCGAAGTGATATTTACATTCACCTGGAACTACCTAATTTATTATGTATTGTCTAGATTTCCTGCCAATCATTTCATAGCATACATATTAGTAGCTGTCACCACGCTTCACTGCCCTTCACTGCCCCTAGGCAACAACATTCAGTTTACTGTCGTCTTTCAAGGTGAAACCACGTCGGAATTGCGCCTGTCCAATTCCGCCGGTGTTTAGCTCCATGCAAAGGGCCCTGTGACCTTTACCCCTACTAAACCTCATGTGGAAAGGGGTAAAGGGGTAAGTGACTGCTGTGGAACGTGAACTGGCTAATTTATCAATGAAAATGATGGATAGTGACTACGACCTTTCTGTTGACTAAAACAGTGCAAGTGGAAATGTAAATAATGTGTAAACAGGAAGTGAAAGCAATGAATGTAAATATAAGTGAACAGTGGAAAATAGTTTTATAAGTTACTGCAAGTGACATTGCATAACATAGTGTAAATAAAATAGAAATGTAAATAGTGTAAATAAAATAGAGAATGTAAATAGAAAAATAAATGAGTAGTAATAAAGGAATATGAGTATATATACTAGGAGCAATGAAAGTGAAAGTTTCACTCTAGCATGTATGAATACTATGAGTTATGAAAGTGAAAGTGACAGATTCGCTCTCAATGCTAGTATACAGGACGAGAAAGTGAATGCCTGGAGTGAAAATAAACTACTAGTACTGAAAGAAAATTATAGATAAATATTGTATATATAAATAAGTGTAATAAAGTACTAGGAATATAAAGTGTGAGTGTGTTTATAAATAATAAATGACAGCTCCGCCTCAGAATACCATCAGGGAACCAGCACGGGAGGAAAGCTCATATGCGCTCGTAATTTACATTGCTTTCACAGTGTTGTTTCTTTTGGAATATGGATTCCAAACTACTTGAAATTCACAGAATAGTGTTTGTCGTTATAATATCAGGCAATTGTAACCATGTTATGGGGCATCGGGAAGTTACCCAACTTCAGAAGTCTCCTCAAGTACTACGGTACTCGATGAAGGCTCAACAAACATCCCACGAGAAAGCTGAAGGTATGTGCCATATGTGTATCTATAATAATCAAGGACTAATAACTGACTTTTCGCAAATGTTTTTAGAAAGTCTGTTGGAGTGCAAACATCCTAGCAGGACATGCAAGTTGAGCCAAAACAACCCCACGGTTTAGGGGTTAAGGATGGCAGTGAAGCACCTTCTACTCATAGCCCGCCTGACCCTAGGGTAGTTATGCAGCTTGGAGCTCCTTCAGTAGTGCTTGATGATTGGCATATTCACGACCCCCATGAATAGGTGCAACCTGAGGAACTTGGCCATCTCCTCTTCATTGCAGGAGAAATAGGCATCCAGCTGTGTCTCCAGGAATGTGGTGTACTGGTTGGTTTCCACGGTGAGGTATGACAACAACTCCCACGTGAAAAAGAGCTGGAAGAACTGCAGGAGAGTTGTTGGAATGTCCACCTTGATCCCTGGGGAGCCACTGAATGGCCTGTGGTTCAGTTTGAACGGGCCACTGCTCCACCCAGGATCCTCTTCAGCGGCAGTGGCAATGGGTCGGCCTGTCGACACCCTTCGGCCTGCTTTCCAACCCCTTGGACGTCCCCTGTGTCCAGGCAGTGGACCATGGCACCCTCATCTGGGAGGGGACGCCTCGGATGAGGACGAGACAAGGGCTCTGGGGACACCAGTCTCCTCGGCCTGGCTGGTGAGGATGTCACCGAAGCATCCTGCATGACAGAAGCTGGTGGAGGGGCCATCACAATGAACGATGGCCCGGCTTCTGGTGACACTTGCTCGCCAATGGGGGAGGAGGGGCCTGGAGACTGGGAGCCAATGAAGAGAGCAGTGGGACCAGCAAGTCCTAGAGGTGGGGAGGGTTCTCCAGTGAAGCCGGCCGATGATGGTGGTATGGTCTCCCGTGATGGAAGGTGGCGGGGCAGCTCCACTTGCTGACTGGATGGCGGCAGCTCAACCTCCTCCTCCCCAGAACAGTCACTCTTAATGTCGTTCTCCAACTCTACCTCACTGAGGATTTTATGCCACTCGTATGGTGCCAACCCGCATTTCGTCTCTGCAAGACTGTTGTCATTGCAAGCCGACTGGAGAATAAATTGCTGTCGAAGGGATTCAGAACCCTGTGGTAGTCCAATGCTGTGGTAGAGGTATGAGCTGAAATAAAGGAGGCAAAATATTTTATTCACAGCCAGCCAAGAACTTTGCTCAACACTGGCACAACGCAAGGGTTCATGATATACATGTATGTCCTTGAAAAACATCGTCTCCTACACCTGACTTAGCTCACAGGTATGGGCCACGAGCACGTGGTTACCTCTTTCATTTACATTGTACATTACACATAACCAAATCTATCATTTTTATGAGATACGCATACATTTCACAGCTAAAATGTAAATGGACGTGTTCCGTACGCAGTTACCTGTGCGCTCAAGTGTAACAGACGGTGTTTCCCTTATGAGAACATGCTGCAGTGGGTCAGTCTTTCGCTGTCTTTTCACCTAAAACGTAACCCAGTCTGTCACTTTCTATGAGTCAAGATATTTTATTCACAACCAGCCAAGAACTTTGCTCAACACTGGCACAACACAAGGGTTCATGATATACATGTATGTCCTTGAAAAACATCGTCTCCTACACTTGACTTAGTGCACAGGTAGGAACCACTAGCACGTGGTTACCTCTTTTATTTACCTCGGACATTACATATAACCAAATCTATCATTTTTATGAGATACACAGTACATATCACCACTAATATGTAAATGGATGTGTTCTGTAGGCTGTTACCTGTGCGCTAAGGTATACCAGACAGTGTTTCCCTTACGAGAACACGCTGCAGTGGGTCAGTCTTTCACTGTCTTTTCACATAAAACATAACCCAATCAATCACTTTTTATGAAATACACAGTATATATCACCACAAAAAAATGTAAATGCACGTGTTCCTAACCTTGCGTTGCATTTTGCTACCTTTGTGCTAGCTCAGGTATACGACACGCACTCTTCATTACGAGCACGTGGGTCAGTTTTTCAGTCTTTTCACATAAAACATAACCCAATCTATCGCTTTTTATGAGATACACAGTATATTTCACCACAAAAGATTTAAATGCACATGTTTTTAACCCCCCGTTGCATTTCGCTACCTTTGTGCTAGCTCAAGTTCTCTTTCTTATGAGCACGTGGGTCAGTCTTTCATGTTATTTTCACATAATACATAGCCAAATCTGTCAATATATGGGATACACAGTATATTTCACCAATAAAATGTAAATGCACGAATTCTGTAGGTCAATTACGTGGCCTCTACCTAGGCGGTAAGGTGTAGCAGACGATGATTTCCAGACGATCACGTGGTTCACTTTCACTTTCTTTTCACATAACACGTAACACAATATATCACTGTATGAGATACACAGTATATTACACCATCTACAATTATTTATCTCACGTTGCATTTCGCTACCTTTGTGCTAGCTCAGGTGTACGAGACGTTTTCATTCTTACGAGTAGATGAGTCAGCCTTTCACGTTATTTTCACATAACACATAGCCTAATCTATCAATATATGAGATACACAGGATATTTCACCAATAAATTGTAAATGCTTGTCTTCCGTAGGTCAACGGGGTGCTTTCAAAGCTAGTATTCCTGTAGATGTCACCATCACTGGGACAAACACATTCCCCGCACTGTTTAAAAAGCATATTTTTCTTTATTAAATATCTACACTGTTGTTTAAAACTGTGAATCATAGTAATGTCATACACCGTAATATAAATAATAAAAATAGAACACGTATATATAACGTAGCGTGAACTGATTATATTTATCATAAACAGAAAATAAGGAGAAATTGAAAGATGAGTGGAATGCAGTGAAAGATCAGGAAAATGGCAGTGTGGAGGAGGAATGGCAGTTGTTTAAGAGTGCCGTGGTGCGGCATGCAGAAGAGGTGTGTGGTGTGAGATGTGTGGGTGGTGGTGTAAGAAAAGGAAGTGAATGGTGGTGCGAGGAAGTAAGTATGGCTGTGGCTGAGAAGAGATGTGCATATGAAGTGTGGCTGCAGAGGAAGGATGAGATGTCAAATGAAAGGTATAAGGAAAAGATGAATAGGGCGAGAAGGGCTGTGCGTGATGCTAAAGTGGCAGCAGATGAGAGGTGGGGTAGGTGGCTGACAGAGAATTTTCAACAGAATAAGAAAATGTTTTGGAAGGAGGTGAAAAGGGTGAGAAAGGGAGAGCCTGGGAAGGAAGAACGAGTAAAAGCAGAGGATGGAAGGATGTTAATTGAGATGGATGCAGTAAAAAAGAGATAGGCAGAGTATTTTGAAACATTGTTAAATGTAGAGGAGGAAAGAGTGGCTGAGATTGTGGTGGATGGGAGGGTGCAAGGAATAAATGTGTTGGGAGAGTTGAATGATTCTTTGATCACGAAGGAGGAAGTGGAGAAGGCAGTAAAGGAGATGAAAACAGGGAAAGCTGCAGGTATGGATGGGTGTGCTGTGGAATGCCTGAATGGTGGTGGAGTGACTATTGTTGACTGGTTAGTAAGATTGTTGAATGTGTGCTTTGTGAAAGGTATGGTGCCAGTTGACTGGGCAAGTGCTTGTGTGGTCTCGTTGTATAAAGGCAGGAGTGATAAGTATGAATGTACTAGCTTTAGGGGTATAAGACTGTTGAGAGTTGTAGGTAAGGTTTATGGTAGAGTGTTAATTATGAGAGTTAGAGAGGGTACAGAGGGAGTGAGTGGTGATGAGCAGTGTGGCTTTAGGAGAGGGAGGGGATGCGTGGATCAGGTGTTTGCTGTGAGACAAGTGTGTGAAAAGTATTTAGCGAAAGGCAAGGATGTGTTTTGGGCATTCATGGATTTAGAGAACGCGTATGATAGAATTGATAGGGAGGCTTTTTGGACTGTTTTAAGATTGTATGGATTTGATGGTAGGTTACTAAAAGAGGTGAAAAGTTTCTATGTAAATAGTAAAGCGTGTGTAAGAGTGGGAAATGCTGTGAGTGATTGGTTTCCTGTGAGAGGAGGGCTACGACAGGGATGTGTGATGTCCTCTTGGTTGTTTAATATTTACATGGATGGCATTGTAAGGGAGGTGAATGCAAGAGTTTTGGGTGGAGGTCTGAGTCTGGTGAATGTTGATGGTGGAGAGTGGAATCTTAAGCAGCTGCTGCTTGCAGATGATACTGCACTGGTGGCTGATTCAGAGGAGAGATTGAGACAGTTGGTAGAGGAGTTTGGAAGGGTGTGTGAAAGGAGGAAATTGAAAGTAAATGAGAATAAGAGTAAAGTGATGAAGTGTACGAGGTTGGTATTTCGTAGGGGGATGAATATAGTTTTGAATGGTGAATTGCTTGAGGAGGTAGTGTTTTAAATATCTAAGGTCACATGTTGCTGTGGATGGAAGAATAGATGCAGAAGTGAAGTTTAGAATAAATGAAGTAGGAAAGGTGCTGCGAGGAATGAAAAAAGTGTTTAGATGTCGTTCGCTTAGAACGGATGTAAAGAGAAGGCTGTATGAGAATGTTGTGGTACCGACTGCGTTATATAGGGCTGAAACATGGAATATGGGTGTAGCAGAGTGGAAAAGTTTGAACGTTGTGGAGATGAGGTGTCTGAGGAGTATGTGTGGAGTGACTTGTATGGATCGAGTGCGAAATGATGAAGTGCGAAGGAGAACTGAAGTTGTTCGGGAGATGGCTGGTAGAGTTGAGCAGAGAGTGTTGCGATGGTCTGGGCATATGGAGAGTATGGATAATAAGCGATTGGTGAAAAAGATAACTAGATCTGATGTGAGAGGTGTAAGGCTGAGAGGAAGACCACGAATAGGATGGATGGACAATGTGAAGAGAGCGCTGGATGCAAGAGGGATGTCTGTTGAGCAAGGAAGAGTGGCTGTGCATGACAGAAATAAATGGAGAGAAACTGTTAATGAATAAATGATGACGCAGCCCTGAGAGGATATTCTCCCGCATTTAGTCTGATCAGCTAGTCAGGTCAGGTGCTGGTAAGGGGATGGGTCTGTTATGATGTGGCAGAGGTAAACCAGCTCTGCTGTCGGGCCCTGCTGCGGATGTCACTGATTGCATTGCGCAGTTGACCCTTGTACTTTGTGGTGTGGTGAGGATCTGTCCGTTCTCCCCTTTGGGGCTAAGATGCGAATGAATGTGTTTGAATGGATGAGTAAATGGGGAGTGTGTCGTCCTGTCTCGGCTACCTCCCTTTCCTTGGGGCAAGCAGCCTAGGTATATATATATATATATATATATATATATATATATATATATATATATATATATATATTATATATATATATATATATATATATATATATATATTATATATATATATATATATATATATATATATATATATATATATATATATATAAATTCTTGCTGCCTCCATTAATCTCAGGGAGAGACATCAGCATGTGAAAGGGTTACTGGTGACTGTTTTGAGTCAGTGATGTCTGGCAATAGGCCTACAATAGTACTGTGTATTATTTCTATGTGGTAAACGGTTGATATTTTGAACCTAACCCCACAGGAAGCTGCTGGGTGAGGCTGAAGCAGCTGAGCGGCTGTCCAACGCTTCATCAGTAATGACAGTCCGACATCCACTGGCACGTCTGGTTTCGGCCTACAGGGATAAGTTTGCTGACGGGAAGAAGCTGATTCAACCCCAGACAATGAGTCACTACAGGTACCATTCTGGTATAGGTTCAGGATCGACATATATATACGGCACAGAAGTCTGGTGTCCACCTACAGGGATAAGGTCACTGGTGTGGAGGAGCCCAGACACCGAGTCAGTATAGATGCCACATGGAACCAATACAAGTTCAATACTGAGGGGTACAAGGATAACAGAAACTGTCTGGGTGAAACTAAAACAACCCTAGTCACATAGTACAGATTCGGTGCCAATACAGCCTCATTGTGGTTTAGTATATTTGATCAAAGTTTAAAGTAATAGTAATATGATTTTTACCTACCTTTAGGGATAAGATGGCCTATGAGGTGGAGGTGAAGGATTCCCAGCTCCCGGATCAGTGCACTTACAAATATATATATATACAGGCTTCCATTGGGTCGTTATAGATGGTGTCAGGTAGAGTACCTATATACTGAGAGAAGCAACAACTCCCCGATAGGACGCCATTTTCCTGCCAAACGCGCGGCGCGCACCGACTCCCTACCCGGTGACCTGCTGTCCTCTCTCTCTCTCTCTCCTGCTGGTGATAGTTTCTATAAATACTGACGAAAGCATAATATAAGAGAAGATGATGAATGAGAAGTAGGATGCTTACAATCAATGTTTATATGGGAATATTTAACAATATACTATATATTATAGCAGTAACCTGTGGAGGGACAGGACTTGATTACATTCTGTACAAGTTTCCTCATGGCTACACTTTTACTGAGTTCTGTATTTTTCTTCTGTGTTTCTTTTTTTCTTCTTCATTAATCTTTTTGCAGTAGAAATGCAAACGAGCATTGATAAACTTGTTTAGAAGTTTGTTTTTGAGGTTGTAACAGGTAGGAATATCATAATTTTTGGTTAGGTTTACTGATTCATTCGTCAGGGTTTTCTTAATGTTATCCTTTCCTGTCAAATCACGATGACCTTTCCTGAACATCAGCTCGACTTTATGCAGCATTTCATTTATAAGTCCTCCTTTTTTTGTATTCCTTGAGTAAAGTGAGGTCTGCTGCGTTATGAGCTGTCTGATGGGGTGATGACATTACATCTCCCAGGCACTCGTCACAGGTGGTCTTCGTGTTTTTTGCACTGTGAACACAGTAGCCTATAAAGTTGTATAAAGAATCGCTCTCTGTCACTGACAAGTCCTGCTGACCTTCATCTGTGAAGGTTATTATACTGACTTCAGACTCACGTGAAAAAGTGTTACAGTTTCTAAGTAACCAATGATAACATTAGAAGTAAACTACAGTAGAGTACCTATATAGGTACTCTCAGGTAAACTGTATGTTGTACTGGACCCCTTAGAAACTTGTAACATTCATAGACGGTTGACTGAAGAGTCACGTAGGTACACGTCCACATAATATACAGTACATAAAATGCACGTAGTACACGTATACAGTAGCACACACACACACACACACACACACACACACACACACACACACACACACACACACAAACGATGCACGTTCCACGTATTGTCACAACACACGAAATAATAAGAGTACATGTAGAATACACATCAAAAGATTCTGTACGGATAATGCACTAAGAATATGCGTAAAAACACAAGACATGTGATAATACACACACGAAAAGTAAACGTCATACACATATGAAGAGTAGCATACGATTGTATAAAAGTAGGATAGTATAATGATAGGCTACCTTGGAATGAAGAGCCCACTATTATTTTGTGAATAATACTTTTTTTCCATGTAGGCATAATACGCAAGTAACACAATGCACTCATATGAACAGGAAGTATAATAATACATATGCAAGATATGCATAAACAACCATAAACAACTAATATCAACATAGTATGAAAAAAACGTGAGCTTGTGAGTCATCACTTCTTACGCAAATTCATTCTTTATGATTAACCCGTCCTGTTACTCTTACCCACTTTAGTGGTTCCCTCTTACACCGACAATTCATTTATTTCTACGGCAGAGAGGAACAAACTCCCAGCAAATTACATGAAAACATTCATTAAGCATACCATACCTCACATAAGACTGATTTTGGGCCGTACTATAAAAACTAAACGCCAGTATTGACGAACGTGAGCGTCTGACATTCCCGCGTTTCGTACCATAAATAAATTTGCTGTTCACGCCACGCGTTCGTCACCTGGTTATGGCGTAAAATAGTATTGGAATGTCACAGGAGAATAAATGCCACAAGAGACCTTTCGTGTAACAAATTTAAATATTCATAAATATGATAACCGGTTTATCCATTTATAAAAACTGAATAATCCAGGAATCAAATTTTCCGGAGCAGGCTAAAATATATGAGAAATATAAGGCTATTCATAAGATTTTACAAGACTAAACGCTTCCGTAACGAATACGAGCAAACAAAAACTATGGTGGCGACGTGGCGCGTAATATTGAGTTAGGATACTAAATTATGCTTTCTAGTTTATTTCAGACTACCTGTGTACTTTCTGAATAGATTTTTGAAACGGCAACTGTTTGAAAGTTTGTGTGTTAGCCAGCTCAGTGCTGTAGTTAGCACATTTGAGGGCAAGCCAGTAAGCTTCTGCCTCTAGTCCAACATCATTGTGTGACCCTTCTTCTATCTGTCTACTGCCAGACGCCATAATCCCATAAGGGGGGGGCCATTTGACTTTGAGTTATTTGTTTTACAGGGAGGGGCACTAACCTTCCACCAACCCACTTGTTGACACGTAGGGAGCACGTATAGTTTGGTTATATGGTTACCACCCAGCGTTGTAAATGGTTTCTCGGCTTACAGGAAACCATTTGGCTTGTCACTCAATGTAATGCCACCTGTAATGGAAAGAAATGCAATAAGAAGTGACAGGAAAGATGGGAGAAATAGGAAGAGAGGAGGGCAGGCACAGAAAAAAGAATGATAAAGGCTAAGGAAGAAGTAGGCAGCACTACATCAAGTGAGTGGATGATGATCGCCACCACCTTCTTGCCTATGAAAAATCATGAATAAATGACGTGTAAGAAGTGCATATACAATATTATATTACATAGCAGAAATTACACATATCAGAGTTTGGTCAGCTTTGGTAAATGGTTTGGTTTGTATTTTTCACCTGTTTTAGTGTTCTCTCACAATTAAGTTTCAGAAATTGATAAAAGACACAAAATTTTCATCAGCACCGACAAGTATGTGCAATCACCTAAGTTCTTTCTTGAAGAATGTGATTCGTTTTTGCACCAAAATAAATTGATAAGCTGATGTAGTTAAGATAGTTGGGTAAGGTTACCAGATACTGGTGTGCGTGAATAGGTTGGTTAGGATGTTGGCTGAAATATTGCCTGTTTCAATCAACCACTCAGATTTGAGCATAGGTGTGTTGGCTTTAAAGCAAAACTTGTTAGTAAATGCTGATTTTTTCATGCGAAAAAAAAGAAAACAACAGGCATCTTTCTATCTCAAGGGCTTTTCTTACAAGTAGCTACAGGCCTGAGGAAATGGCCTGTTCCATGCATATATAATATAAAAACTAGTTAATTGGATAGAAATGACAGTTATTGTAATGGAGGAGTAGATAGGTGTAGGAAAGTCATGGAATATTGATTAGTGTGGAAGGGTTATACAAAAGCATGAAAGGTACAGGTAAGCAATGACTGACAAACAGGAAGTAATGAGATAAATATTTAGTGAAGGAGACAAACATCAAGCATATAACCAGAGTAGGAGAAAGCTGGGAAAACAGAACAGTAAATAGTCTGAAAATATATAAAGCAGAACTGGATGAAAGTGCTATCGAAGTGGAATGATTTCTGGGAAACAAAAAGGAAAGCTTGTATAGCAGACTGGGGCAGAAATAATTAGCTACTGTATATACCATGTAACTTAGGAAATCATTGCATATTGCTTGAAGGGAAAGGTAATGATAAGGAATGCGAATCTCAGAGTAGTATAATTACTGAGCTAAACTAGAAATTTACTAGTAATATCTCAAACAAGGAAGGTGACAATAATGTAGGGAAAAAACTATAACTAGATATATAGAAATTGAAAGGACAACTGATACAGTACACACATCTTATAACCTATATTTTCCAATATGGTCTGCTGGTCATGGCTGGATGACAGGTGTGGAAAGAAGCAGCTGAAAAAGAATGGAGTGTTACTGCATCCCTCTTGTGTTGGTGCTGCAATGAATATCATCATTCAACCAGTTTGTAAAGAAGTAAATTAGTCTCCATGCTAAAAATAATTCTCCTGTAACTCTGTATTTACATTTTGCAATATAAATTTAGGAACACATGATGTACTGCTGCATGAGTGAAGGTGCACATAACCTGGTTAAACTGTATAATTCATGACTCGTGAGCTGGCCAGGAACAATATGGAAATCAATGAAGAATGCAATAATACATTCGCTTTGCTCGTATGAAATCAAGTCTGGATAATCTCAATTATTTTCATGCAAATGACTGCAAAAGGAGGATAAATCATAATTCAGTCTAGGCTATGCATTACACAGTATCTTGCTTGTAAATGCATCCTCTTTATGCGTTCTAGCATCATTTGATACCAATTCTAGCGCAAATATACTTATTTCTTACATAAAAATAACAGTTTAGATTGGGTTAGCGAAGTGTCTGGTTTATTAAACAGAAGTTTTAGTAGGTGGTCGCGACCATCATCCACTCACTTGATGTAGTGCTACCTACCTCTTCCTTAGCCTTTATCATTCTTTTTCTGTGTCTGTCCTCCTCTCTTCCTATTTCTCCCATCTTTCCTTTCACTTCTTATTGCTTTACTTTCCTTCACAGGTTGCTTTACATTGAGTGACAAGCCAAATGGTTTCCTGTAAGCCAAGAAACCATTTACAATGCTGGGTGGTTACCATATAACCAACCCATACGTGCTCCCTACATGTCAACAAGTGGGTTGGTGGAGGGCTAGTGCCCCTCCCTGTAAAATAGGTAACTCAAAGTCAAGTGGCCACCCCTTACGGGATTATGGCGTCTGGCAATAGATAGATAGATAGAACTTTCAAAATCTGCGCGCTTTTAGTGCTCATGCAGCGCATTCTCGCCCAATTTAGCGACTGTCTTGGCATTCAAATGCCAGAACTGGGTTTCGCCAAGACTGACGGCCCAGATTTTTTATAGTAAGGATGACTGACGCTCAGGAACGTCTGACGACTGAACGCCGTTGGACCGCCTAAACTCTGGATTTTTATAGTACAGCCCTTAGAAGTTAGTTCCCACCCCAGACGATTGACTTTATTCCTCCATAATTTCCTTCTTTCTGGATCAGATGGAAATGTGAACATTTTAAAGCCTTTCTCCGGTCGATTGGCACACCCATAGGCAGAACAGCCTGGCATCACGCCCACTCTCACCAACAAAAAAACATGAACTAACGCTAACGGAATGCCTGCGCCTGAGTCTCAGTCAGGCGGCGCGCGAATTTGGCAGGAAAATGGCGGCCATCAGCTGAGCGTCCGGTACCCCCAATGTTGCTACTCTCCCGGTATATAGGTACTCTAGTGTCAGGTATAAAAGCAACAGAACCAGATCGAAAAAATATCCACACACACACACACACACACACATACACACATGGTGTTTGAGTACACTCTGCTATGAGCCTAAAAAGAATTTTTTCATTAATATATCCCTGCTAATGTAAGTCGACGAGGTTTTTAGTGCCATTTGCCCTCTTTTGCAGCAACATAACCCATCACAATGTATCTTGGATCCTGTGTGTGTGTGTGTGTGTGTGTGTGTGTGTGCGGTTTTAGCTTTACATATTCATATACAATTTTTTTCGACGTCATATAGTGGTGGTGAAAATACTAGGGATACTTTTGTATATCTTATTCTGTATCGTTACCAGGCCTGAAACGTGTTAATTGGAACTCTACTGTAGAATTATTCAGTCATATTGCGGTGTTTTAATAGTTTTTTTTTTTTACATTTTCCTTCCTTCTTGCTTATCTCTGTAGCACAGTATTATTCCACATTCTATGGATACCTTCTAATTTGACTAAGACGTAATTTATCCTTCATTTATATTTCATAGATTTGACGGTAAAATCGATGAGTTAGTGAAGGTTTTTCAAAATTACGGACTTGATATTTGTGCTCTGACAGAAACTAGATTAACTGGAGTCGATAAGTTGGATTTGGAGGATGGTATACGTTTATTGATATCTGGCCGACAGGACGGAATGCATTATCAGGGAGTAGGATTGTTGCTGGGTTGTAAAGCAAATAAGGCTTTATGTGAGTGGGATCCTATAGATGAGCGATTGCTATACGCACGGTTTAAATCAAATCATGGCAACATCAGTCTGTTTGTGTGTTATGCACCTACTAATGATGCACTCGATGAAAGGAAAGACACATTTTATGAAAAGTTGCAAGAAGGAGTAGGAAGGGTACCTAGACATGATGTTTTGATCTGCGTTGGAGACTTTAATGCAGCAATGGGCTGTTCAAATGAGGGATTTGAGGCATGTATGGGTAAGATGGGAGTTGGTAGTAGGATGAGTGAAAACGGAGTGAGGTTTGGAAGCTTCTGTCTAGCAAATGACTTAGTCATCGGGGGCACACTCTTTCAGCATTGCAATATACACAAGACAACTTGGGTGTCGCCGTGTGGAAAATATAAAAATCAGATTGATCACATCGCTATCAGTAGGAGGCATAGAAGTTCTCTGCTAGATGTTCATGTTAAACGGGAGCGGATATTGGTAGTGACCATCAACTCAGCATTGCAAAAATAAGGTTTAAACTTAAAAATCAGAAGAAGGAAAAATCTGGTGTTGGTAGATACGATATTGTTAAGCTGAGAAGAGAAGGAGAAGAAAAGGAGGAATTCAGATTAGAATGCAGAAATAGGTTTTTGGTGTTGGAAACGTTGGAAGAGGGGGAGAGAAGTGTAGATGAGATGTGGGAGGATGTGAACAAAGTTTTGCATGAGACTGCTGAATGTACGATTGGAAGGAGACATAGATTCAGGAGAAAGAAATGGATATCAGAGGAAACGTGGGATATGATAAAAAAGAGAGGTGAGGCTAAATTGAGGAGTGAGATGCAATGCGTTGATGAACGAGAGATTGAATTAGCAAGAGCTGCGTACTGGAGTTTGAATTCAGAAGTAAGAAGGTTAGCTAGGAGAGATAAAAGAAGATGTTTGGATGAAAAGGTTGCAGAGACTGAAATCCTAATAAACAAAAATGATGGACAGAGTCAAAGAATAGCATATGAATCGATTAGAGAACTGAGTGGTAATGCAGGTAAACGCAAGGAAATACCAATTAGAGACAGGGAAGGAAATTTATTGACCAAAGATGGAGATATTAAAAATAGATGGAAAGTGCATTTTGAGACAGTTCTTAATAGACCAATACCTCCAGAAGAGGATATACCGTCTGCTCAGGAAGATTTAAATATAGAAACAGGAGAGTTGAGGCTTGCAGAAGTGGAGAAAGCAGTAAAACAGTTAAAGAATAATAAGGCACCAGGGGAGGATGGTTTATTTCCGGAAATGTTTAAAGTGGAGGGGGATAGATTAATAATGATCTTGACCAAGCTATTCAATAAGATATGGGTGACGGGGTTACTACCATCAGTTTGGAAGAATGGTGTAATTGTTAAAGTTCCGAAGAAAGGAGACCTGAGTGAATGTGGTAATTGGAGGGGAATCTCTTTGTCACCGATAGCTTTGAAAGTTTTCAGTAGAGTGTTGTTAAATAGGTTGGAGCCGGTGGTTGAGGGTATTCTGAGGGATGAACAGGCTGGTTTTAGAAAGGGACGTGGTTGCAATGATCAGATCTTTATAGTTAGGCATTTGATGCAGCAAGTTAATGAAATGAGAGTACCGTTAAGTCTTTGTTTTGTTGATTTTGAAAAGGCTTTTGATAGTGTTTCGAGAGAGTCTATGGGGAAGATCATGAGACATTATGGAATACCAGAGGAGTTTGTGAGGGTCATTATGAACATGCATGAGGACACATTTTGTAAAGTGATGGTTGATGGTTGTCTGAGTGATTCGTTTGAAGTCAAGTCCGGAGTAATTCAAGGTGGTGTTCTATCGCCTTTACTATTTATATTGGTCATTGATTACATTATGAAACGTGTTGGAACAGAAACCGGTGCAGGTATACTTTGGGGAGAGAACAGGAAACTTTTGGATTTAGATTATGCAGATGATATAGTTTTGATTTGTGATGGGCCAGAAGAGATGCAGAGAGTGTTGGACTGTTTGGTGAGTGAAGGTCGCAAGGTGGGTTTGGTTATCAATTGTGGAAAAACTGAAATAATCAATATGAATATGGAAAATGAGCAGGAATGTGTAATTGGAGGTATGGTTGTAAAGCAAGTTGATAGGTTTAAATATTTAGGTACTTATTTAGCCAAGGATGGTTCTTTGAACTTTGAATTCGAGGAAAGGTTAAAGAAGGCTAATCAGGCAATGGGAATGCTTAAAAATATTTGGAATAATAACAATTTCTCTGTGCATACAAAAATCAAACTTTATAAGGTAATGGTTAGGAGTATCTTAATTTATGGACACGAGTCTTGGTACAGCACAGTGACTATGGAAAATAAATTCTTGGTGTTTGAAAATAAAGCACTTAGAAGAATATTAGGAGTTAAGTGGTGGGAAAGGATACCAAATAGTAGAATTAGAGAAATAACGGGAGTGCAGCCGATCGATGAATATGTTAGATTCTCACGATGGAAGTGGCTAGGACATGTGTATAGGAGACAGGGAATAGTACGAGGTACACCAGGGTGGGTGGCACCTGGTAGGAGAGGTAGAGGAAGGCCAAAAGAGACGTGGGTGAGGACAATGAGACGGGAAGCTGGAGATGAGTGTTGGGGAGATCTTGAGGAGTTAGCACAAGATAGGATGTGGTGGTGTGAGTTCATCGAGGCCCTATGCATCCCCGAGGGTGCCACAGGAAATGATTGATTCAGTAGGAAACTTTGTAAAGTTAAAAAAAAAAAAATAGTATCGCTTTCATGGATTTTGATGGTTGTGAAAATTAGCTGGTGTTGCAGACACACATGAATCTAATGATTTTAGTGCCTCAAAGCATGTAGCACCCACGATGTGAAGTTTTATGCGATTTCGAGTTCTGATTATTACGAAGTAGGCCTACACTATTTGACCTCACAAACTCAGGATACTTCATATATCACAATGCTTCGTTTATGTTTTAGAAGGATACGTGCTGTAAGTGGGCCGATACTTTTTTGGTTGAAAGTACACTCCAAAGAGCCTTGCTTCGGCTGCATGGATTCCTCAATTGGTCACTATTATATCAGCTTGGAACCCCACAGCTGATCACCAATTTATATATCAGCTTAGACGTGACCTCTTTATTCCAAGCAAGGTTATAACATTGCGCCTGGTCGAAGTCACTTCCGGCTGACACACTCCACCAAAACATCTTCTCACACACTGGAGATGGTGGGTCGGTGTACAATCGTGTTGAAGGAATTTAGAGGTAGCGTGTGCAGGTGAACTGAAACTGAGCAGATTACATCTCTCGTTATTGGCCACAGAAAGATACAGCTGCGACACTGAGAGAGCTCAGAGCTTATACGTCCCTCTCGTTCTAATGATACGTGCGTTCTGCCTAGCTGGCCGGCGTCCCCTCTGGGTGTGGCACTGGGTCAGCATAAAATAGAGATGCCAAACCCCACAGACGACTGGGATTTATACATGAATAGAAGCATCATAACTGTACCATGTACATTATACACCTCAATAAAATAGCATTGATTACATTAAACTATACCAACAAGGTAAATATTTCCCCCAAGACTTAAACATATATACAATTCATATTTCTCTATCGCCTTCCCTTTACCCTAGTGTTTATGATGGAAAATGCTGGGCTCTGCAGTCCTGATCGCTCATCCTTCCCTTGCCACACTTTACAGTGAAATGGTGTTTGGTTACTTATCATTCACACTATGCTGCACATTGTTAATTATGAATAAACAACTTTATATGTAATATATAACAATAGTGTGAAACTACAACTAGTCATTGGAAATAATATTGGGACCAGAACAGCCTGAATGTTAAGTAAGACATACATTAGTGCTGAAGCTTAGACCTCCCATGCTTATATTCTTATCCTTACAATGATATATATATATATATATATATATATATATATATATATATATATATATATATATATATATATATATATATATATATAATGTACTGTATGTGTATATGAATGTTCCCTACTGACAAGTGGATTCTACTGTATAGGGAGGTTAGGAAACACACAGGCTGGAGTTTATTCTCTAACGTTTCGAACTTTCGACCAGAGGCCTTTATCAAAGAGAATGTTACACTTACACTCGGACTGACATGAGCTGCTTAAGTACCCGTGAGATCACCCCCTCCTGCTGGCTGTCCATTCCCCCCATGACCTGACCTGACTTCGCCACCCCTCCTGATTGCTATTTCCGCGCTTGGCCTCGCCCAGCACAGAAAGCCGTCACGATGGTTAGTTGGGCTATCCTTGTTTGCACAAATGTGAGCTACTTCCATTGCCCTCCTTACACATCTATTTAAACCCTCCCAACTGGTCAAGTGATTATACTCATCAGTGTGAATAACTAAAGAATCTGATGTTCTGTGGCACCTTACATCGTTCATATGGTCATATAACCTTTTGTTAAGGCCCCGGGAGGATTCACCATAATGTATGGAAGAACAGTTTCTGCAAGGTATTGTAGGCTATAGACCACACTTTTGTCTATATTATTCCTCTCCTTGTTTCTCATCTTCACGACATTACTTATTTTCTTTCCTGATGATGTTGCGATGCTTATCCTAGTTCCTCTAAAGTCCACACACACCGACTCTGTGGAGTTTGGGACCGCTATGTACAGTTACCTTCACTTCTAACGAGTACAGCGGGTAGTGTGTTTGGTGAAATGTGGCACCACTGTATTTGTTTACACCGTAGTAATGGTATGTGAATGGGCAGACCCAGCAGAGCTTCCCCTCCCCTACAGTTGTAATTACCCACAGAAACATTGTTCTATCAAGTCATATCAATACATCAGTCCTGTATGAGACAGCGCTAGCATGTATTCAATATGGACGATGAGTGTTAGCGCCGAAGTGGTGACATTTGGAGGTATAGCAGGACTACTGGCCCTTGGGATAGGCTACTGCTCCCGAGATATAGCCCGTGAAGCCTTTGCCCAGAGTCGGACACACACACAAAAAAAAATTCTCTACCTGCAAATACAAGCATTTGCCACGTAGGTATAGTGGAAGGTGGAGAAAAAACAAATAGTAAGCCATTGGCTCCCATTTTTTCTCTGACAGAAGGTGACTGTGAGGCGAGGTGGAACAGAGAGGAGGGGAGACAGGTCGTGGGGGCGCATTTATCGAAACATTGTCGTGATTCGTCAAGAAAGTTGCAGGCTGTATTTATACAGATGTTCTGAGGTGATTGTAACTCCGTATGCAGTTACATGTAGTGGATGAATGATGGAGTCTTAATGTTCTTCATACAATGTATAGAACAAATGTAGCTGAGCATTAATGTTAGAAGGTGAGATGTCCGGGGTCTCAAAATGTGGTTCACCTGAGTCCAGTGAGTGTAGAAGTCAACTGCCGTAACATTTTTGTCACTGAACAAGAGTGGCCACAAATGATTCATGATTATGCATGTGACAAAAGGGTCATGCCATGTTATGCATCATCCAGTCTGTTTTATTGTGAGGAAAAGCAATCTTATAGTTGCAAACTGTGGTATAAGTAGATGCCCTGTTGCATAGGATTATAGCTAATTGAGTGTTGAACAGCTATTGACTTGTTCGAAAATATTGTGCAGTCATCATACTGATGGATCACGCGGAGGTAATGAGATACTGTACTCACATAATGAATGTATGTCTGGTATTATAATAATTGAAATAACGGTGTTACGGGTGTCCAGTCCACAAATGATCTCGCTTACTTCGAGGTGTCATTTCATTAGTCTGGATGGTTGTAACACAACAACCACAAACACTGATCATCTGTCTCTCTATCTATTGCCAGATGCTTTGATCCCTTATACGGGATCGCCACAAACAAATCGTCTCCACGTCACCCTGTCCCCCGCCATTTCACTGCCCTGCTCCCAATTCACACCGCCCTCTCTCATATACCTCTCCACTCCATCCCTCCATCTCATCCTTGGCCTTCCTCTCCCTCTCTCCCCCACCGCCTCACTCACATACACTCTCCTCGTCAGTCTCTCTATTCTCTCCACATGGCCAAACCACCTCAGTGTGTTCCTCCTAATGCTTCCTATCACATCCACATCCAGACCACAACGTTCCTTCACTTCCTCATTTGCTAGTCGGTCTCTCCATGTAACTCCACAGGCTCTTCTCAAATAACTCATTTCCACTGCTCCCACTCTTGACTTGTGTCCCTCCAACAACGTCCAAGCTTCACTTCCATACGTCAGAGTTGGTATCACAATACTGTCATGTAATAACTTTTTCACTTCCATGCTCACTTCCTTGTTTCTTATCACTGCCTTCAAGGAACCAGCAACCTTTCTTCCTTGCTGTACTCTTTCAAGCACTTCACCCTCCAAACTTCCATCCTTACTCATCACACTACCCAAGTACTTAAACGTACTCACATTTCCCATTTCCTCATCATCTACCCTCACTGTACAATCACTGACTTCACCTCTGTCGAAGACCATAACTTTACTCTTCCCTACATTCACCTTTAAATTCCATTTCTTACACACACTTCCAAACTCATCCACCAAGCCTTGCAGCTCCCCTTCGTCTTCACTTAACAACACAGTGTCATCTGCAAACAATAGTACAGGGAGGTTCGAAACGCTGCCCTCTTTCATTAGGACCACTCCAACATCCACTGACCCTACCTTGTATCTCTTTTATAACCTCATCCATATACAGATTGAACAGCCATGGAGACATGACACATCCCTGTTTCAACCCAATCTTCAAATAGAAAAACTCACTCAGTTCACTATTCGCACGCACTGAAGCCTTAGCACCCTCATACATACTCCTCACAGCATTCAACAACTTCCCATCTACTCCATTTATTCGTAATACTTTCCACAATCCTTGTCTAACCACCCTGCCATATGCTTTCTCCAAATCCATGAAGGCCACATACAACTTCTTTCCCTTCTCTAGACTCCTTTCCACTAAAGATTTAAGAATGAATATTTGATCAACGCAATGTCTTCCCTTCCTAAAGCCTCCCTGTTCTTCTCTAACTAATTCCTCTGTTATTTCCCTTACTCTGTCAATTAGCATCCTACCGTATACTTTTCCTATTACACTAAGAAGAAAAATGCCCTTCTGATTACCACACACTTCTTTTTCCCCTTTCCTTTTGTACAAGGGAATAATTATACCTGATTTCCAAGCCTCCAGGACTCTACCTTCTTCCCAGGCCAATCTGCACATCTTCCACATCCATTCTACTACTATCTATCCCCCATGCTTCAGCATTTCACCACCCACTCCACAATTCCTGGGGCCTTCCCCATTTTGACTTTCTCCAGTGCTTCCTCAACTTCCATCCTGCTGATTCCTTCCTGTCTTCTCACCTCCCTCCTTCTCCCAGCCATTCCCCAGCCACTTATACTCGCATTACTTTCATTCTTTATGTTCAACATTTCATTAAAGTATTCTCTCCATCTGCTCACTTTTTCTCCCTTCTCAACTAGTAATCTACCATTTTTATCTTTCACTCCCCTACTAACTTCATTGCCACCCTGTCTGACTCTCTTTACCTCTTTCCAGAACATTTTCTTACATTCCCTCCACTTTACACACAGATTCCTTCCAAATTCCTCATCCACTCTCTTCTTACTCTCTCTTACTAATCTTTTCACCTCTCTCTTCCTCTCTACATATAACTCTCTCTTCCGTTTCTCAACTTCTTCCACGCCCCTATTTCTCATCCATTCATTATATGCCTCCTTCTTTTGTGCCACAGCTTGTCTCACCTCTTCATTCCACCATGCTGTTCCTTGCACCCCCTTTCGTCTTCCCTTCACCCCACACACCACCTCACAAGCTGCACATATTTCCTCTGTGAATATCTTGCACACACCTTCCACGTCCCCCATCTGCTCCAATTCATATTTACCCAATCATTCCTTCATTTTTCTCCCCCATTCTCTTGTAACATTTCCACTTTCCTTATATCTACTTTCTCCCGTCCTTCCCTTCTTCTATTTCTCCATTTTACTTGGACCTTGATTCTGACCACCACCAAGTGGTGGTCAGAAAGTCCACTCCCGCAACCTCCGTATGCTCTTACATCCATTACACATCTTCGCATCCTTTCATCCACACATGCATAATCAATCATTGCCTTCCTTTCATTCAGTTCACCACCCACCTTTCTCGTCACTCGTCAGGTATACCTGTGGATCATTTTGTGCCCGAAGAGGGTATTGGCTATCAGCAACCCCCTCCCAGCACAAATGTCCACTAAATCACTGCCATTCTTGTCTGTCTCAGCAGGCACACCCCACTCACCAACTACTCCATCCACATTCACATTCCATACTTTACCATTCATATCGACAATCAAAAACACTCTCTCATTCCTTTCAAACTTTTCCATGCACACTTCCACATTTGTCCAGAACTCATCTCTCACTCTGCTTGCACGATCTTGCGTTGGCGGATACACACACACACAATCGCCCACATTTCTAGTCCAACTTTCAGTCTTACCCACACAATCCTTGAAGCAACTGATCCATACTCTCTTATATTCTCCTTCTCTCTGTTACTCACAACAATACACACTCCTTCTTTTGTCCTCTCATCCTCACCTACTCCTGCACATATCTCCCCATCCATACTCCCATTCTCTCACACTCTCACCTCACCATTTAGTTTCAATTAATTCACATACATCCACTTTCGCACCCTCAAGCACACAGACAATCTCTCTCTCTCTTTCACCTCATTATTTGCACCCCTTACATTCCAGGTCGCCGTCCGTATCATGTCCTTTGTACGGTCCTTAGTCGTCATCTTTTGGTCAGTCCTGGTCTGAGTCTTCTTGTTTGTATTTTAAGTTAGTTGTTTTCCGGGGAGGGGCACTAACCCTCCGCCAGCCCACTTGTTGTCACATAGGGAACACGTGTTCGTTGGTTATAAGGTTACCACCCAGCATTGTTAATGATTTCCTGGTTTACAGGAAATCATTTTGCTTACCACTCGATGTAGAGCTGCCCTAAAAACAGGGTACCGTTACTCTCAGTGGGTGAATGATGGGCGCCCCTCACTTACCACTGATCATTGTTTATTATATTCTCTTTAAAACATTCATACATTAGTTTTCATACAAGTATTACACATTGATGCTCTTCTTAGCTCCAGACGCATTATACTATTTTATCGTGTGTCTACTACAGTCACACACTGTTCATCCACAGGGAACAACATTCCCTTACCAACACCAAACATCACACAATTGTCTCTGTGATGACCCTACACCCACCTGACCACCTCCTCACTCGCTCCTACTCCGTTCCAGTGCGCTTCCACCCACCTTACCACCAAGCAGAGTGGTCAAGCCCCCCCCCCCATAACTTTTATTTCTTCATCACATCACACTATCATCTCCTCCCAATCATCATCAGCCATTTGTATTAGAGAATGTCCTATCATGAACAGATTCCCTGTACTGTAACTAATAACCCACTAAAGACTGGCAATGTCTCCTCAACAGCCACCTTGCACTCAGTTTGACCCTGCTCCAACTACCTACCCACTACGATTGTTCACTAGCATTATTATGATGCATGGGTGATAAAGCCCATCGTTCTGTTTCTATCCCTGCACATCATCCTCTCTAACTATTCATATTTTGTCCAACCGCTTCCTTCCTCCCCCCCCCCCTCTTTCACTAGCAAATTTAATATATTCTACCCCATCCTCAAGTCTTATGGCCGTTCTCACTCACTCATCATATATATATATATATATATATATATATATATATATTTTATGCGAGGAAGAAGGAACCAAAGGCCATGAGCCCGCAGTAACAGTTCCCTCCAAGAGAAAAACAAAATACAATAGAGAGCCAAATTCAAGATCCGATCATTTTGAGATGCCCGGACGCACTGCGTTTGAAAGACTGGAGATCATAGGCAGCAGGAAATACAGACAGAGGGAGATAGTTCCAGAGTTGACCTGTTGCATAAATGAAAGACTGGGAGTAACGGTTAACTCTTGCATTAGAGAGTTGGACAGAAAAGGGATGAGAGTTTGCTGCCAGACGGATGCTACGCGCCCGTCGAAGGGGTGGAGGAATGCAAGCAGACAGTTCAGAGGAGCAGTGACCATTAAAATAGCGATAGAAAAGAGATAAAGATGTAACAGTGCGGCGAAGACATAGATGTTGAAGGGAGTCAGTAAGAGGAGGAGAGTTAATGAGACGAAAAGCCTTTGACTCCACCCTATTGAGAAGAGCTGTATGTGGGGAGCCTCCCCACACATGAGAATTGTACTCCACACAGGGGCGGATAAAACCCCTGTATAGAGTCAACAATTGTGCAGGGGTAAAGAAGGAATGGAGTCGGCTGAGCACATCCAATCTCTTGGAAGCAGATTATACAAGAGATGTAATATGATCTTTCCAAGATGAGTCCCGAGTAAATGAAACCCCAAGCATGTTCAAGGATGATGCAGGACTAAGCTGCATATTATTAAACATTAGTGGGTATACCTGTGGAAGATTCTGTCGGGTTGATAGGTGTAAGAACTGAGTCTTAGATGCATTAAAAACAACCATATTATTTTTATCCCAGTCAGAGATACGAGCCAAGTCAGACATTAGGTGTGCCATAGCCTCATCCCTTGTTTGTTGAAGTAACTGTTGAGATGGGCGTTGCGGGAACCGAATGGAAAGATGAAGGGTGGAGTCGTCAGCGTATGAGTGGATAGGGTTAGATGTACAGCTTAGAAGATCATTGATGAATAAAAGGAAGAGAGTTGGTGATAGGACAGAGCCCTGAGGAACACCACTGTTAATAGATCTAGGAGAAGAGCGATGGCTGTCTACAACAGCGGCTATAGAACGACCAGAAAGGAAGCTAGCGATGAAGGCACAGATAGAAGGATAGAAACCGTATGAAGGCAGTTTGGAAATTAAAGATTTATGCCAGACTCGATTGAAAGCCTTTGAGATGTCAAGTGCAATGGCAAAGCTTTCGCCAAAGTCCCGAAAGGAGGATGACCAGGAGTCTGAAAGGTAGGTGAGAAGATCGCCAGTGGAGCGTCCCTGACGGAACCCATACTGACGTTCAGAAAGGAGGTTGTGATAGGAAAGATGCCTTAAAATTTTTCTATTGAGAATTGACTCGAAAACTTTTGAATTACAGGACGTTAAAGCAATTGGACGATAGTTGGAGGGTTGGGAGTGGTCACCCTTCTTTGTGACTGGCTGAATGAGAGCAAACTTTCAGCAAGAAGGAAAGGCACAAGTTGACAGACAAAGGCGAAAGAGTTTGCCTAGGCAGGGTGTAAGCACAGAAGCACAGTTCTTGAGAACAACAGGAAGGACCCCATCAGGCCCATATGCCTTGTTAGTACTGAGGCTAGTGATGGGAGAAAATACATCAGCTGAAGAAATTTTAATGTCAGCCATGAGGAAGTCAGAGGGGGGAAGTGATGGAGGAACAGCACCGGAATCGTCTAAGGTGGAATTGGAGGAGAAAGAGTGTGCTGCTTTATCAGTGGAAGAAATAGCTACAGAACCATCAGAGTAGAAAAGAGGAGGGAAGGATGATGAGGTAAAGTTGTTAGAAAGGTTTTTGGCAAGGTTCCAGAAGGAGCGGGAAGAATTCGAGTTGGAGAGTTGAGAGCATTTAGTATGGATGAAATTATTTTTAGCAGAGCGATGAACAGACTTAGCATGATTCCGGGCAGAAACGTGAAGATGATGTGATTCAAGGGTGGGTTGGCTCCGGTACCTTTTGTAGGCCCTCTCCTTGTTGCGGACAGCATTAGAATAAGCGTGATTAAACCAAGGATTTCTTCCTTTAGTCAAAGGATATGAGAAAGGAATGTATGCTTCCATGCCCGAGAGAATAACCTCCGTAATGCGCGAGGCACACTCAGATGGCTCACGGCCATGGAAGCAATAATCATTCCAGGGAAAATCAAAGAAGTACTGCCTGAGGGCCTCCCAGTCTGCGGCTCCAAAATGCCACAGACGACGTTTCCTTGGAGGGTCCACAGGCCGTACCGGAGTGATAGGACAGGTTAAGGTGATAAGGTTGTGATCGGAGGAGCCCAACGGAGAGAAAAGATTAACAGAGTAAGCAGAAGGATTAGTTGTGAGGAAGAGGTCAAGTATGTTGGAGCTCTCTCCAAGGTGGTCAGGGATACGGGTAGGGTGCTGTACAAGCTGCTCTAGGTCATTAACGATAGAAAAGATGTAGGTTTGTTCACCAGGTGAATCAGTGAAAGGAGAGGAGAGCCAAAGGTGGTGGTGAACATTGAAATCTCCTAGAATGGAGATTTCAGAGAAAGGAGAAATGGATAGAATGTGTTCCATCGTGGAAGTAAGATAGTCGAAGAATTTTTGATAGGCAGTAGAATTAGGGGATAAGTATATATATATATACTGTGTATATATATATATATATATATATATATATATATATATATATATATATATATATATATACTGTATATATATATATATACTGTGTATATATATATATATATATATATATATATATATATATATATATATATATATATATATATATATATACTGTATATATATATATATATATATATATATATATATATATATATATATATGGTGATAGGTGGGGGTGCTCATCATCCACTCACTCGATGTAGTGCTGTTCTCGGGTGTCTACCCTTTCCTGTCCTCCATCCTTCTTTCCCTCCATCCTCTTCTGTCTTTCCTTCATTCATTCCTCGTCCTTCTGCCTACGGGTGACTTTACACTCCAGCTTTTGTCTTTCTTTCCTTTATTCTTTCCTCTTCCTTCTGCCTGTGGGTGACTCTACACAGAGTGACAAGCCTTATGGTTTCCTGTACACCAGGAAACCATTTACTACGCTGGGTGGTACCCAATTTAACCAAATATTGGCACCTGGTTGTTTAGTGGGTAATTGCTGAGCTCAAATCGGATAGATCCGGTGAAGGTTTATATCCAACGGGTGTTAGGGTTTATTGCTCACGTAATGCCAACCAGGGATGAGTGAGGCTGGTCGCCCTCATCTTAAATGTCAGGACCAATTTGCCAAGCCCTGGGCTCCTACGGTCCTCATCAACCGTTTGTGTGTCCACTGCAGGACCGGCCTATCCCGACCGAAGTGGGGATGATACAGCCAATGTATCTCTACCAAGTGGCTTAGGCTGTCTAGTAGAGATTATGTAGGGTGAGATGTGCTTGTAAGTGTAATTGTAGTGTTGGAGTGGCTTTGGATGTGTGTGTAGTCTGTGAACCAAGTGTAACTGGCCCGCGCAAGCCGACTGGGTGCAAGCATAGTATGCGACACTGGTTCAACCACAGCACCCCTTGTGTCCGCCAATGCAGTACGTGGTCTGAAGAACGCTCCAAAAGTTTATTACCCTGGCAGGGCGCGAACCCTCGTTCTTCAGTGTATGAAAATGCACACTTTACCACTGAGGATCCATATATATATATATATATATATATATATATATATATATATATATATATATATATATATATATATATCATCATCATCATCATCATCATCATCATCATCTGGACCTGTTTTCGCACCCTAGGGCAGGGTGAGGAGTTGCAATGTCCAGACAGCCCAAATTTGCCCAAAGCAATGGGCCACGATTCCATTCACTAATCATTCAAGCCCCTGGAATCTTGGCTCTATCATATGCTCCAAGAACATTCACCACGTTCTGTAGCTTCACATAATCGTATCCGATAGAGTCAGTCCAGACGCTGCCACGTTAAAAAGGGGTGCCCAATTCCTGATCATGCACTTCTCCTCACAACACTCATCCAGCCAGCTAGATCTCTTGTCAGTTCCCTAGCCTCACCGACTTCCAAACCTCTCTTCCTAACACACTCAACCAACATATCTCTCCACCTTCTCCTTGGCCTACCTCAGCTTCTCCCTCCTTCAAATTCGCTCAGATATACCTTCTTCACCTCTCTATTGTTATCCATTCTCTCCACATGACCATACCATCTCATTACACTCTCTTCGATTCTTGTGTCCACCGTCCTCCTCACTCCACATCGTTCACGAATCACATTATTTCGTATCCTATCCATCCTCTATACTCCACATACATTCCTCAGCAGTCCCATCTCCACTGCTTTTACTCTTGACTTTTCGTTTTCATGCCACACCATAGTCTCACATCCATATGTTAAAGTTGACACTAACACTCCTTCATGCAGGCCTCATGCAGCTGCAACACTCATGCATTTGTTTCTTATCAAGGCCTTCATTGCATCAGCTACTTTTCTTCCTTGTGTCACTCTACTTTCCATTTCTTTGGCACATTTTCCTGTCTTTTCTGTAACAGCACCCAGGCATTTGAACTCTCTCACCATTTCCAGTCTCTTTCCATTTACTGTAACATCCCACTTAGGAGTCACCTTTTCTCTCAATAACCATCACTTTATTCTTTTCTACATTCACTCTCAAGGCACAACACTCACAGACATCGGCGAAACTCTGCACCAGCCTACCACGTTCTTGCCCGGTATTTGCATGCAGTACTGCATCATCGGCATACAACAAATTTGAGATATTCCACCAATCACCATTCATTACCAATGCCATCCCCCCTCTCCATTACTCGTGTTTTTACTTCTCTCATCACCCCATCCATATATATATATTGTTACATAGCCTATGATTTCATCATCCTTTGTGTAATTCTAACGTACAGTGTGCTGCCTGTTTGATCATGAGCGTGTTCTACCTCACTCCCCCCTTCTACCGTTATAGTAGAGTAAGTCGTTCTTTCTGTTGTTCAGAGCGGGATTGTCAACTCTTTGTCCCCATGGCTTCATTTGCGCGTCCTTCTTACAAGTTGTATCAAGCTCTGCCGGCCCCTATATAATGAGCTCAGTCTCTACATTAATTGCCACTTAGATCTACTCCTCATTTTGTTCACATCTCTGTCCTCCCCTGTACAGTTGTTATTATTGTGAGTGCTCAGGAAGTCTCCAACCATCTAGCAGCTGTGTAATTTGAGTATAAGTGTAATTGCATTTTGTTCTTGTACTGTATAGCATAAGTTGTTAATTTGTAGGCCTAGTGAGGTTTTTGTAATTCATGTAAGGTTCTTATTGTCAGCCATCATTAATAATAGTTTGTATCTGTAATAATTTATCTTGCATTAACTGAGCATTACCCAGTGTATTTTCATTTTATCAGGGCTGACTTAGATATATTTACTCTTGCTAATTTCGTGTTAATAGAGGCTATTGCAGTTAACCATATATTTAACCTGTTTTTTTTTGCCATTACATTATCCTTGAGTCCTGAATGTTTTGTTGTTAGTTTGAGCATTAAACTTTAACTTGTAATTTTACCTAACTCTTTTGTTTTGAACCTGGAACTTTACGGGACAGTAGTGATTTTTAGTATTCTCACTTGGAGTGTACATTATCTTTCTCTGATCCGTAAGATAAATTTGGCGACCTCATACCAGGATATTCAGGATATTATCATAAGGATATTGCCTGATATTTTGTGACTGTGATTTATTCATGATGTCTACTATTACTACGCTTGATGAAGCCAAAGATTTTTTGTCAAATGTACAAACAGTGTGTGATGTAGAAAACAGAACAAAGAATGAACTTAAGCTTGTTGCTCAACAATTGGGAATTGCAGTTCACTCTCATCATTCTAAAGATCAAATTGTTGGCATGATTAATAAAAGCTTGTTTAATGTAACTCCTCCAAATGAGCAAACGCAGATTGAATTAGCTAAGTTACAGCTAGCCCTGCAGGAGGCTCGTGTGAAGGAAGCTGAATTTCAAGCACGTGCTAAGGAGGCTGAGTCTCAGGCTAAGGAGGCGGAGTCTCATGCTAAGGAGGCTGAGTTTCAGGCTCGTGCAAGGAGGCTGAGGCACAAGTTGAAATTGCTAGGATTCAGGCAGACCATGAGTATCGCATGAAACAAGGTGGAACTGGATCATCTAGCTCTGATGATTTTGATGTGGCTAAAAATGTTAAACTTGTCCCTCCTTTTAATGAATCTGATTTAACAAAGTATTTTCAGTTGTTTGAGAGGGTAGCTACAGGTTTTAATTGGCCCAAAAAGTATTGGCCAGTACTCCTTCAAACTGTTCTCACCGGTAAAGCTCAAGTAACTTATGCATCTTTGCCTCAGGATCAATCTGATAAGTATGATGTAGTTAAGAGCTTGATTATTAAGGCCTATGAGCTTGTTCCTGAAGCCTATAGAGTAAAATTTAGGACAACTTGCAAGCAAGATAAGCAATCCCATGTTGAGTATGCAAAAATCAAAGAAGATCTGTTAGAGCAGTGGTTAAATTCTAAGAATGTGGATTCTGATTTTGACAAATTTAAGCAGATGATTTTGCTGGAGGACTTCAAAAGGTGTATTTATAAAGATGTAAGCCTATATCTTGATGAGAGAAGAATAGATAATTTGTCTGATGCTGCAGTTTTAGCTGATGAATATGTTCTCACTCACAAGAGATATTCTAAAGAAAAAGGGAAAGCTGAGAGTAAGTACGTTGCCTCTACTCAGAGTACAGGTAACAGGAAAGAGAATAAAGATGATGTTTCTCAGGAAGTAAATACCAGCTTCACCTCTAGGTTTCAGAAAAGTAAATGTACTTATTGTAGTAAGCTTGGTCATATTACGGAGAAATGTTTCAGGAGACAGCGTGATGTGAACAAAAGGAGTCTTTAAATATTCAGTCAATTGGTCTAGTGTCCACTCTTGAGAGTTCCCAGAATTCTTTAACTGAGTTAACTGAACCTGCTTTGAGGGGTAACTTAAATTCTCATGATGAAGCTCCTCTTTTGAGCAGTAACGTGGGTGACACTCTCAAGAGTTCATATGCTAATTTCCTGTCTGATGGTTTTGTCAGTCCTCTGGACAGTAATGACAGGAAATCAGTTAAAATATATCGTGATACAGGTGCTTGCCAATCCCTTATGCTGACCAGTGTTCTAGGCTCTAATGTTAATTCCTCTGATGAAACTGTAATCTTACAAGGTGTAGGGAATAATTACTTCTCTGTCCCTCTGTGCAGAGTGAATTTAGAGTCTGGTTTTGTTAATGGTTCCGTTATGGTTGGGTTGGTTGAGACAATCCCAATGTCAGGTGTAACTTTCTTACTTGGAAATGATATTGGTGGAAGTCAAGTGTGTCCAGCTCCTCAGTTGTCTTGTGAGCCAGTGGCTGCGGCCCAGGATTGTGATGTCCCTGATGTGTTCCCTGCATGTGCTGTCACTAGGGCTAAGTCTAAAGTTACTGGTGACTTAGAGGATAATGATGATGATGATGGTATCCTAGCTGACACTTTTCTTGCTAATTTGGACCACTCACCAGATGAGGCAGTACCGCGTAGTGTTGATAATTTGTCTCGTCAAGAGTTGGTTGAGTTGCAGGTTGCTGACCTTGAGTTGAAAGGTCTAGCTAACTCTGCTTGCAGTGAGGAAGAGTCAGCTGGTGCTTCAACTTGTTATTATATAAAGTCAGGAGTACTTATGAGGAAGTGGAGACCCCCAACAGTATCAGCCAACTGTGAATGGGAGGTTGTACATCAAATTGTCATCCCTCGTGTTTGTAGGCAGGATATCATTAGAGTGGCTCATGATTCCAGTTTGGCAGGACACCTTGGAGTGAGGAAGACTGTGGCACGCATTTTGAAACACTTCTACTGGCCAGGTATCTTAAGGGATGTTTCCTGGTATTGTAAGTCTTGTCACACCTGTCAAGTTGTGGGGAAGTGTAATCAGACCGAAAAGGTTGCACCTCTAGTTCCTATTCCTCCTTTTGAGGCGCCTTTCACCCGTGTGTTGGTGGATATTTTGGGCCCTCTTCCTAAGACTTCTTCAGGATTTTCTTATGTGTTGACCCTGATTGATATGGCTACTCGTTATCCTGAAGCCATTCCACTTAGAAATATCTCAGCAAAGAACATGGTTAAGGAAATGCTGGGGTTCTTCACCAAGTTTAGTCTGCCCAAGGAGGTACAGTCAGACCTGCCCAAGGAGGTACAGTCAGACCGAGGAAGTAATTTCATGTCAAATGTTTTCAAGCAGTCTCTGAAAGAGTTGGGCATCACCCAGATCACGTCTTCAGCTTACCATCCCCAGACCCAAGGAGCGTTGGAGAGATATCATCAAACACTCAAATCGATGCTCAAGAAATACTGTTTGGAATATCAGAAAGACTGGGATAAAGGTCTTCCATTTGTTGTATTTGCCGCAAGAGAATCTCCAAATGAATCACTGGGCTTCTCACCTTTTGAACTACTGTTTGGCCATGAAGTAAGAGGACCCCTTGAGCTACTCAAGGAATGCTGGCTGTCGGAGGAAGATGACGTCAACCTGCTGGAGTATGTGATGAAGTTCAAAGAACGGCTGTCCACTGCTTTACAGCTGGCGAGAGAGAATTTAGGAGCTGCTCAGGAGAAGATGAAGACTTGGTATGATAAGAAGTCCAGGTTACGCCACTTTCAGCCAGGAGATCAGGTTTTGATTCTGCTACCAGTGCATGGGCAACCTCTTCAAGCCAAGTTTAGTGGTCCTTATTTCGTGGAGAAGAAACTCAGTGATGTCAGCTATGTCATCGCCACACCAGATCGTAGAAAGAACAAGCAACTTTGTCACATCAACATGCTAAAGTTATATCACAGGCGGGACGAAAATAACCCAGTCTGCACTGTAGCTGTTCCACCCGAGTCTGCAAGTGAAGCTATCCCATGCAGCATGAGCCTGAGTGATAGTTTGGGGAAGAATCCTGATATCATGAATGATCTCCAGACTAAGCTTTCTCATCTACCTCCCGAGGAAAGGCAGGAGTTTACGGCATTACTGCAGGAGTACCCGCAAGTGTTCCGTGCCACTCCAGGAAGAACCAGTGTTGATGCATGATGTCGATGTTGGAGACACAAAGCCAATTAAACTGCCTCCTTACCGTGTGAACCCAGTGAAAGTTCCTCTCATCCAGAAGGAGCTTGGCTACCTGTTGGACCACAAGATGATTGAGCCCTGTCAGAGCGAGTGGAGTTCTCCTGTCACTCTAGTCCCTAAGCCAGGTGGGTCACAGCGGCTTTGCATCGACTACAGACGTGTTAATCAGATAACCAAAACAGACACTTACCCTCTCCCTCGTGTGGAAGATTGCATAGACAAGATCGGAAAGGCTAGGTACATAAGTAAGTTTGATTTGTTAAAGGGACACTGGCAAGTACCTATGACTGAACGTGCTAGGGAGATCTCATGTTTTGTAACACTAGGAAAGACTTTTGCATGTTCTGTAATGCCATATGGTATGAAGAATGCACCAGCCACATTTCAGAAGCTCATGAATGTTGTAACAGAGGCTTTGGCAGGGTGTGTTGTTTATATTGATGATGTATTAATCTTCAGTGACAACTGGAAAGATCACCTATGCCATGTCAGTAAATTTCTTGAGCGTTTGGTTCAGGCTAATCTTGTAGCTAATTTATCAAAGTGTGAGTTTGGTCAAGCTAAAGTTCAGTATCTTGGGTACGTAATTGGTGATGGACATGTTGCACCACCAGCAGCTAAGGTTCAGGTTATAAGTGATCTTCCCAGACCTAAAAGCAGGAAAGAGCTACAAAGATTTTTGGGAATGGTAGGTTATTACCGGAGATTTGTTCTTAACTTTTCAATTCTTGTATCACCACTTACAGACCTACTGAAAAAGGGAGTTAAATTTGTCTGGACCGATAACTGTGAATCCTCTTTCAACAAACTTAAATGTATCCTATTGAGTCAGCCAGTGCTCGCTACTCCAAATTTTGCTAAGCCTTTTAAGATGGCTGTTGAGGCAAATGATACAGGAGCTGGGGCTGTTTTGCTGCAAGAGGATGATCAGGGTATTGAACACCCTGTATCTTATTACAGTAAGAAGTTCACTCTACCTCAAAAGAACTACTCAACTATTGAGAAAGAGCTTTTGGCCTTGATTTTGGGTTTACAGCATTTTTCATTTTATTTGTGTTCTGGTTTTGACCCCATAGTCATTTATACCGATCATAACCCACTGAAATTCCTTAGTAAGTTTAAAGATAAAAATCAGAGATCGATAAGATGGAGTCTACTTCTTCAGGAGTATTCATTAGACATACAGCATGTCAAGGGGAAAGAAAATGTTATTGCAGATTGCTTATCTAGACTTTAGACAGATTGTTTTAGAGTAATAAGAAATTTCCTTTGTAAATTTCTTTTTCTTTGTGGGGAGGTGTTACATAGCCTATGATTTCATCATCCTTTGTGTAATTCTAACGTACAGTGTGCTGCCTGTTTGATCATGAGCGTGTTCAACCTCACTCCCCCCTTCTACCGTTATAGTAGAGTAAGTCGTTCTTTCTGTTGTTCAGAGCGGGATTGTCAACTCTTTGTCCCCATGGCTTCATTTGCGCGTCCTTCTTACAAGTTGTATCAAGCTCTGCCGGCCCCTATATAATGAGCTCAGTCTCTACATTAATTGCCACTTAGATCTACTCCTCATTTTGTTCACATCTCTGTCCTCCCCTGTACAGTTGTTATTATTGTGAGTGCTCAGGAAGTCTCCAGCCATCTAGCAGCTGTGTAATTTGAGTATAAGTGTTATTGCATTTTGTTCTTGTACTGTATAGCATAAGTTGTTAATTTGTAGGCCTAGTGAGGTTTTTGTAATTCATGTAAGGTTCTTATTGTCAGCCATCATTAATAATAGTTTGTATCTGTAATAATTTATCTTGCATTAACTGAGCATTACCCAGTGTATTTTCATTTTATCAGGGCTGACTTAGATATATTTACTCTTGCTAATTTCGTGTTAATAGAGGCTATTGTAGTTAACCATATATTTAACCTGTTTTTTTTGCCATTATATTATCCTTATGAGTCCTGAATGTTTTGCTGTTAGTTTGAGCATTAAACTTTAACTTGTAATTTTACCTAACTCTTTTGTTTTGAACCTGGAACTTTACGGGACAGTAGTGATTTTTAGTATTCTCACTTGGAGTGTACATTATCTTTCTCTGTTCTGTAACAATATATGTATATTGAACAACCATGGGGACATCACACAGCCTTGTCACACGCCCACACTTATCATGATCCATTCACTCAGATGCCCATTAATGCTTACACATGCTTCACTACCATCATAAAAACTCTTGGCGGCACCTAGCAGCTTACCATCTACACCATACATGCTCAGAACTTTCCACAATCCTTCTCTGTCCACCTTGTCGTATGCTTTTTCCAGATCCAAGAATGCCATAAACACCCTATGGTCCTTCTCACAAGCCTTCTTTGCTATCTGTCTCACTGGAAATATTTGATCCACACGTCCTCTGCCACTCCTAAAGTCACCCTGTTCATCACTCACTAGGACTTCTGATATCTCTCTTATTTCCTCTATAATAATTCTTCCATATATCTCCCCTACAACACTCAATAAACTTACGCCACGATAATTCTTGCACTCATTTCGCTCACCTTTATTTTTGTGTAGGGGTACAATCACAGCCTTTTCCCACTCTGCTGGCACAGTTTCACTCATCCATGCCTTCTTATATATCTCCAACAAGCACTTCATTCCACTTTCTCCACTACACTTAATCATCTCTGCATACACCTCATCATCCCCAGCTGCTTTCCCATTTTTCAGCCGCTTCACAGCACTCTTCATCTGTGCGAGTGTCACGTCTCCTGGCTCTGGATTCCTTCTCTGCACATCCCCCAAACCAGTCATGTTTACAGCCGCTCTGCTCTCTCTTTTCCCATTCATTAGGCTTTCAAAATATTCTTTTCATCTGGGCCTTTCTTCATCCCCATGGGCTAACTAATAATCCACCACCTACATCCTTCACACCATCACATTTTTTTCTGCTTTACCTTATACATTTCCGCAACTTTTTCCCCGAATAATTTCTTATTTTCAGAGTTGTTTGCATTCATTTTTCTTCCTAGATCATCACATACCTCTTTCTTTTTCCTCTTCACTAGTCTCTTTACGTGCTTCATGCTCTCAATATATTCAGTTCTTATTTCAGTTGAACCCCTGTCCTATAACCACTTTAGCCACTTCTTCCTCTTTTTCTCCACTGCTCTCTTAACCTCATCATCCCACCATGCCGTAACTTTCTTCTTTGTTGTTACTCTTGCTACAGCACACACCGCTTTAGCATTCCTAACTAAGCAATCCCTGTATGCATTCCACAGGCTGTCCAGATCCATTTCATTCCAATTCACTGATTTTAACTCTTCCTCTCTCTCTCTCTCTCTCTCTCTCTCTCTCTCTATATATATATATATATATATATATATATATATATATATATATATATATATATATATATATATATATATATATATAGGCTGTTTCCCCAACTGAAAGGGAGGTGACACACTCCCAATTTACTCATCCAAAGGCACACATTTATTCATATCTCAGCCCCAAGGAGGGAAGGGACAGATCTTGACCACACCACACTGCACGAGGGTCAACTGCATAGTGCAATCGGAGATGGCCGCAGCAGGGCCTGAGAGCAGAGCTGGTTTATGCCTGCCACTTCATAATGGACCCATCCCCTTACCCGCACCTGACCTAAACAGCTGATTAGACCGAATGCAGGAGAATATCCCCTCGGGGCCATGTCATCATTCATGCATTCGCAATTTCTCTCCAATCATTCCTATCAAGTGCAGTCTCCATATGCCCAAACCAGCACAACACTGCTCAACTTGATCAGCCATCTCCTGCATAACTCCTGTTCTCTTTCGCACTCCGTCATTTCTCATTCGATCCATACACATCATTCCACACATACTCCTCAGACACCTTATCTCCCTTACATTCAAATTTTTCCTTTCTGCTACACTCATATTCCATGTTTCAGCTCCATATAATGCAGTCGGTACCTCTACACCCTGATACAGCCTTCTCCTTATATCCAATCTAAGCAAACGACATCTAAACACTTTTTAACCCCTGGGCACCGGGCATGGGTAGACCTATCCATGTCCCAGAACCGGGTTATTTTCAGGAAAATCTATTATCCCCCCAATATTTTCTTTCATCACAAATCAATCACAAATGACAAAAAACACATAAAAAGCGTGTAGTTTCTGTTGGCGATTTGGAGGTGGTGGTGTGGTGTGAGTGAGCAGGTGCGTGGCGGCTGGGCTGAGCGTGTTTAAGGTCATGGTGGTGTGTTGGCGGTGGTGGTGGAGGGAGGGGGGGGATGATTATCTCGCGGCAATATAAGTGTTGAGTGCGTCTTTGTTTCTCCCACTAATTTATAATGCTGTATGTACAAATATTACAATGAAAATAGCAAAAAAACACAAGTAACTAATAAAGATTGGCTTATTTTATGTTTTCCATGATATTTTCTAAGAAACCTACGAGTATGGCTGTTTAGGTATTCACAGTTATTTACACATTATTTCACTGTTTTGGTACTTCTTGACAATGTGATACATCCTAAAGGCTGGCTATGGTCAGTACATGTGAACTCAAGCACCCATACACCCTCCCCCACACCCCTTATGGCCTCCTTATAGCCCTCCCCACCACCCCACCCCACCCCACCTCTCCCAACCCCTACCCCTACCCCGAACCGGTATCAGCTGGTTCCAAGGCCACACTCTCCCAACGCCGGCCTCCCACCACCTTCCACCACAGCCCTCCTCACTGCTAGGCTGCCCTCCCACCCTTCCCCCACCCCCATCCCTGTCCCCTCCCCCGGCCAGCCAGCATGACCCCACACACCAGCCATGCCGGGACAATACTCTGAGTCAATATGACACTCTACAAAGTTCGAACATGCCCGCGAAAAATTAATACATCATATGACGTGGACCATAAGCCTCTACCAACACGTCATAGGGACCAGCACCTTTCCTTCTTCATTCATTTTAAACCTCACTTCTACCTCTATTCTTCCATCCACAGCAACATGTGACCCTAATACTTAAGACACTTTACCTCCTCAAGCAACTCACCATTCAAAACTATACTCATCCTCCTATGTCTGCCGTTCGATGTTGTCTTTATAAGTGCTACTTAGAGGCAAAGATTGTACAAAGACGTCCATGTCTATAAATGTATCAAATAATAAATGAATAGATAAGCAGAAGACAGCTACTGGAAGAACCATCATATAATATGATGTCAGTGATAATAATAAATAAATTAACTGGTATATTCAGCATGTAATTTCGGCACCAGCATTGTAAGCTCTAGTGAGATTCACAGCTAACCTTCCCACATTTTAAAACGATGGCTGTCCGCCTTCATGACCCTTGTATATTGCACAGACATTCATAATAATCCATTTTATGCCCAACAGATACTTTAGGGCACCAACGCTGGAGGCTCGAATGAGATCCACCAACACAACTCAGTTTCCCAGACTTCATTAGGTTGTCTGGCTACCATAATAGCACTTATTGCATCAACAGATATTATTTTATCACTGTTTTTTTCTTCTTCATAACAGATATTTTTGGTGTCCGGCAATGAAGGCCTTAAAAAGATCCACCAAACCTCCTCTGCAACTCAGCTTCCCAGACTTCATCCAGTTCGCCACTCATCATTTTCCCACGGAACCCCACTGGCGGCCTCTCAGCCAGACATGCTCCCCGTGTCGAATCCATTACCAGTTTGTTATGATGATGGAAACATTTGCTGAGGATCTGCAGTTTATCGCAACCAATCTTAATATTACAACTATAGACTTGGACGTCAAGATTAACAATAAGTAAGTTGTGTTTAACATTTTTCTTATAACAATAATTATCCTTCATGTTATACGCCTTCACACGTCACCGTTTGGGTCACAGAACATCAAGAATTACTGTATAAGAATACCTACAGTGTCCTAATTATTATGTCCTTTAGCACGATGAGGTATTCTACATTCAAAGAGCAGTAATAATATTCGAATAAGCGTTTTGTGTGTGTGTGTGTGTGTGTGTGTGTGTGTGTGTGTGTGTGTGTGCACGCACACACACACACACATTTGACTTCCTCGGATTTACAAGTGTCATACATCAAAAGAAGCAGAACGACGAGCTGACCACGATGGTGCAAATCATAAATACTTGGGGTCAGTCGCGCACTAGCCATGCATTCTTTTTTACTCAGTTTTTTATTACAAGATATTGGGAACCCTTTGCAGGTCATACAGCTGGATGGAATAGAGCTGAAATTCAGCATGGGCCTGCCCAGAATGTCAGGGCAGGTCCATGTCGAGTTTGGTGTCAGTGCACTTTTGGAAACAAGCACTTAGTGGTCCGATGGGGCCACTAAAAGTTCGTGCTTAGTACTCTGTCAGTGGACGACCACCTTGACCGTAAAGTAGACGTGGCGTAGTGGAAGGATTAAGTGCCCCTGGAGTTTGAAAAGTGTATCCTAAACCGAACAGAATTATGTGAAAAAAAGAACTAAAAAAAACTCAGATTTAAAGAATTTGTGTGTAAAAGACATCACTAAGTTAAAGTAATTAACCATTTCAGACCGAGAATGTCATTGGTCCGTATTGTCTTCGGTTAAGGAAGTTCCGTAGCACCTTTTCCTTAGCGATTTGCTTTTGGATAGGTCTGGCTAAAAGTCTGGTTAAAATCAATTTTTATGTTATTTATGGTGAGTATGGTGCCATTTGACTGATTTAATGACTCAGAAGACGATACAAAGTAGTTGTAAGCAAGATAAAATTATCTGGGAAGAGGTGTTAGGGAGCTTCCTTAGCTGACGAGAATATAGGCCTTTATCATTTAATTCTTGTTGTCAGACATGTTATTACTTAGGAGTCCACCTCGTAGTTAAGGGGTAAAACACAGCCATTTAATATCGGCTGGAAAAAACTAGATTGACATTAGGAAAGGAGAATATGGTGCTATGTGGAGAGACAGACGGTCAAATTAGGAAGCTAGGGCGTGTTCTGATGTTGATATGGAAGTGCTTTATGTTACCAGAAGTGAGATTATAATTTTAGTCATGCGGAGAGATGGGAAAAAGAGAAATTCACTAGGAAAGTGTGTGTGAGCAAGGTGGTGAGAGAGAGGGAGAGGAAAAGACCGAGGGTGAGGTGAAAAGGTAATGTAGAGGTTTATGAGTGAGGGTGGTGTGAGTCTGAGGGAAGGCAGGCTGATGGTGGGGGGCAAGATGACATGAAGACACCTTGAGGTCTCTCCCTCTGTGATCAAGGCGTTTGGCTGCAAACAGATAGAACGCATGAATTGAATATGAGTTGTTTGGACCATGAAAGGGCTGATGGAGATGGTATTAACAATCAGGTTACAATCACTCGTTATCAGCTGAGTAAAATACAGGTAGGTTTCGCTATACGAGCACTCGTTAGACGAGAAACTGATGATCCAATCTTGGGCAGGATAGATACTGTTTCGGTCTTCTGAGTTCCACTAATTAACAGCTATGTGAAAGTTCGGCTCTTAAGGTATGTGATGATTTTACATGTTGATGTAAGAAGTTATTTAAGATAATGATGTAAGTTCATATTTTGAGAATTATGATTTCATACAAATTTATATTACTTTGTTGGTATGTGGTTACTACACTCATGTTTACTCTAGAAGTGAAGTTGTGTGCAGTTAGTCATTTACCTCATGTGGCAGTCACAGGTATTTAAATAGAAAAATATTTGCTATGCAGTTCTATCTATCTATATATTGCAAGACGCCTCAATCTCGTTCGGGGTGGCCACAAACAAATCTCCTCCACGTCGCCCTGTCCCCCTCCATTTCACTGCCCTGCTCCCAACGCACACACCCCTATCTCATATACCTCTCCACCTCATCCTTCCATCTCATCCTCGGCCTCCCCCTCCCTCTCCCCCCCTCCACCTCACTCACATACACTCTTCGTCAGTCTTTCACCCTCCATCCTCTCCAAATGGCCAAACCACCTCAGTGTATTCCTCCTAACGCTTCCTATCACATCCACATCCACACCACAACGCTCCTTTATATCCTCATTTGTCAGCCTGTCTCTCCACGTGACTCCAAAGGCTCCTCTTAAATAACTCATTTCCTCTGCTCTCATTCTTGACTTGTGTCCTTCCAACAATGTCCAGGCTTCACTTCCATACTTTAGAGTTGGTATCACAATACTGTCATGTAGTAACTTTTTCACTTCTATGCTCACTTCCCTGTTTCTTATCACTGGTTTCAAGAAACCAGCAACCTCTCTTCCCTGCTGTACCCTTTCAAGCACTTCACCCCCCAAACCTCCATCCTTACTCATCACTACCCAAGTACTTAAAGGTACTCACATTTTCCAATTCCTCACCATCCAACCTAGCTGTACATTCGCTGAGTTCACCTCTCTCAAAGACCATCACTTTACACTTCCATACATTCACCTTTAGATTCCGTTTCTTACACACTCTGCCAAACTCATCCACCAAGCCTTGCAGCTCCCCTTCTTCACTCAACAACACAGTATCATCTGCAAACAACAGTACAAGGAGTTTCCAAACACTACCCTCTCTCACAAGGGCCACTCCAACATCCACTACCCTACCTTGTACCTCTTTTATTACCTCATCCATGTACAGATTGAACAACCATGAAGACATGACACATCCCTGTTTCAACGCAACCTTCAAAGAGAAAAATTCACTCAGTTCACCATCCACACGCACTGCAGCCTTAGCACCATCATACATACTCTTCACAGCATTCAATAACTTCCCATCTACTCCATATATTCTTAATACTTTCCACAATCCTTGTCTATCGACCCTGTCAAATGCTTTCTCCAAATCCATGAAAGCCACTTACAATTCTTTTCCTTCTCTAGAAACTTCCACTAAAGATATAAGAATGAATATCTGATCCACACAACCTCTTCCCTTCCTAAAGCCTTCCTGTTCTTCTCAAACTAATTCCTCTTTCTCTAACTCTGTCAATAAGTATCCTACCATACACTTTTCCTATTATACTAAGAAGACAAATGCCCTGTGATTACCACACACTTCTTTTTCCCCTTCTCCTTCGTACAAGGGAATAATTATACCTGACTTCCAATCCTCCGGGACTCTACCTTCCTCCCAGGCAAATCTGCACATCTTCCACATCCATTCTACTACTAACTCTCCCCCATGCTTCAGCATTTCACCACACACTCCATCAATTCCTGGGGCTTTCCCCAATTTAACTTTCTGCATTGCTTCCACAACTTCTGTCCTACTGATTTCTTCCTGTCTTCTCACCTCCCTTCTTCTCCCAGCCATTCCCCAGCCACTTATACTCGCATTACTTCCATCCTCTGTGTTCAACAATTCCTTAAAGTGTTCTCTCCATCTGCTCACTTTTTCTCCCTTCTCCACTAGTTGTTTTGGCAGGGGGGGACAGACGAATATGGAGATGTTGGTGTGATGGTTGTGGAGAAGTGGGTGGAATATGTTATGAATGTTTTGAGAGTAAGCGATAGGATATTGGTAGTGAAAATTCTGTTGGGTAGAAAGATAGCTGCGATTATATCGGCATATGCACCACAGGCAGGATTGGATGAAGCAGAGAAAGATAGATTTTGGGATGATTTAATACGTGTAGTGGGTGGTATGCGGGATGATGAGATAGTGATTTTGGGAGGGGACTTAAATGGTCATGTAGGTGAAGCAGCACAAGGTTATGAAGGAGTGCATGGGGGATGTGCATATGGTCTAAGGAATGCAGAAGGGGAAAGGATACTCGAGTTTGGGGAGGCAACGGACATGATTGTGTGCAACACATATTTTAGGAAAAGAGACAGTAGGTTAATTACGTATGAGTCTGGGGGAAATAGCAGTCAGATAGATTATTTTCTGGTTAGGAGGGCTGATAGGAGGGTAGTGAGAGATGTTAAAGTTATAGGAAGTGAGGAGTGTGTGCTGCAGCACAAACTATTGATTTGTGATATGGTGCTTAAAGAACAAGTGATGAAAAAGAGGACTTATGTGCCTTGGAGGAATATATGGAAGCTGAAAAACCAAGTAGTAAGGGATGCCGTCTATAGCGAGTTGAGGAGAGTGGTGGCTGAACAGGGAGCCGAAGACAGAGGCGTTAATGAACAGTACAGAGCCCTCAAGAACAATTTCTTGAGAGCTACTGATGTAATATGCGGTTGGACAAGAGGACCACCAAGACATAAAGTAACTTGGAGGTGGGACGAGGGTGTAGAAGCTGCAGTTAAGGAGAAAAGAAGGCTTTTCCGGGAATGGAAGAAGGGTGGTAGCGAAGAGGAATATTTGGCTGCTAAGTGTAGGGGTAGAAGAGAGGTATACAGGGCAAAGTCTGAGTCACAGAGACTATTAACTTGATAACCTAAATCATGGGGAAAGGAAAAATATGATATTTAGGGTGGCAGGTCAAGTGAAGAGGGATAATCGGGATATTATAGGTGAGCAGTGTGTGAAGAATGATGAAGGAAGGGTAGTGGTGAACAGTGAGGATATTAAAGATGTATGGAGAGAGCATTATAACCGGTTGTTGAATGTGGAGTTTGACTGGGACAGGGAAGGTTTGGAGCCAGCAGATCCAGTGTCTGGCCCTTGGCCTTTGATTGTTACTGCTACTGTGAGTGAGGCAATAGGCAGGATGAGGGTGGGGAAGGCAGCAGGTGTGTCTGGGTTGACTGCCGAAATGTTGAAGGTCTCAGGCGATATAGGGGTGAGTTTAGTCACTGACTGGATAAATAGGATAATTTATGAGTGTATTGTCCCAGATGATTGGCTGAAGAGTGTAATTGTAAATGTGTATAAAGGGAAGGGTGATGCCCTGGAAAGAGGAAATTATAGAGGTATAAAGCTTTTAGATCACATAATGAAGGTAATGGAGAGAGTTTTACAAGGTATGATTAGAGAAAGAGTGATGCAGCTTGGGTTTATGCCACGTAGGGGGACCACTGATGCTATATTCATTGTTCGTCAGCTTAAGGAAAAATATATTGGTAGGAGAAGGGATCTATATTTTGTTTTTGTTGATTTGGAAAAGGCCTTTGACAGAGTCCCTAGAGAGGTGGTGAAGTGGGCAATGAGAAAGCTTGGCTTGGAGGAGTGGCTGGTTAGGGTGGTTATGGCTATGTATGTGGGTGTTCACACCCAGGTAAGAGTGAATGGAGATTTGAGTGATGAGTTCTCCGTGAATGTTGGTGTGCATCAGGGGTCAGACTTGAGTCCTATGTTGTTTATCATGGTACTTGAAGCGCTTTCACATGACTTTAGAAACGGACTCCCGTGGGAGTTGTTGTATGCTGATGATTTGGTGTTGATTACAGAGAATGAAAGGGAGGCAGAGGAAAGGTTTAGGAAGTGGAGAGATGGTATGGGGCACAAGGGTTTAAGGGTAAATGCAGATAAAACAAAAGTGATGATAACTAGGGTTGGTGGCGGTACTGTCAAAGACGAGGGAGAGTGGCCATGTGCAGTTTGCCACAAGGGCGTGGGAAGTAATTCTGTCTTGTGCAGTGTGTGTGATAAATGGGTACACAAGAGATGTAGTGGTATCAGAGGTAGACTGCGAGATAATGCTGATTTTATGTGTACGACATGTCAGGGAGAGCAGGTGGAGATTGTCAGGCGTGAAAGTATTGAACTTGCTGGTGAATCTCTTGAGTGTGTGGAAGAGTTTTGTTATTTGGGAGACATGTTGTGTGCTGGGGGTGGAGTTGGAGCTAGCTCTGTGGCTAGGGTGCGAAGTGGTTGGAAGAAGTTCAGGGAGCTCTTGTCTCTCCTGACATTGAGAGGACTCTCCCTACGTGCTAAGGGGTCTTTGTATGCAGCATGTGTTAGGAGTGTAATGCTGTATGGTAGTGAGACCTGGACAGTGAAGGAGGAAGATATTCGCCGGCTCAGGCGTACAGAAATGACAATGATTAGGTGGATGTGCAGTGCGTCCCTGCATCCAAGGCCTGGAGGGGCTGGGATTACAGTGGAAGAGTTGAGAGGTAGGATGGGACTGGAGTGTATTGGTGTTGTGATGAGGAGAGGTAGATTGAGATGGTTTGGACATGTGGAGAGGATGGGGGATGATAATTGGGTGAGGAAGGTGAGAAGTGTTAATATTGGGGGTGGGGTTATGAGGGGTACACCGAGAAAAACATGGGACGGAGTCATTAAGTGTGACCTCAGGGTTAAGGGACTGAACAGGGAGGCTGCAATGGATCGTGCAGCGTGGACACCCGCCATTAGGTGACCAAGGCCGACACATGCAAGCATGTTGGAGCCCTTAAAAACGAAACGAAAACGAAAACTAGTAATCTACCATTTTTATCCTTCACTCCCCTGCTAATTTCACTTCCACCCTGTCTTAGTCTCTTCACCTCTTTCCAGAACATTTTCTTACAGTCCCTCCACTTTACACTCAAATTCCTTCCAAATTCCTCATCCACTCTCGTCTTTCTTTTACTAATCTTTTCACCTCTTTCTTCCTTTCTACTTGTAACTCTCTCTTCAGCTTCTCAACTTCTTCCACGCCCCTGTTTCTCATCCATTCATTGTATGCTTTCTTCTTTTGTGCCACAGCCTGTCTCAGCTCTTCATTCCACCATGCTGTTCCTTGCACCCCCCTCCGTCTTCTCTTCATCCCACACACCACATCTCATGCTGCACATATTTCTTCTGTGAATATCTTGCACACACCTTCCACGTCCCCCATCTGCTCCAATTCATATTTGCCCATTCGTTCCTCCACTTCTCTCTTATATTCTGCCTTTTTCTCATCCTCTTGTAACCTTTCCACTCTCCTTACAAATACTCCTTCTTCCCGTCCTTCCCTTCTTCTATTTCTTCATCTTATTTGGATCTTTATTCTGGCCACCAACAAGTAGTGGTCAGAAAGTCCACTCCCCCAACCTCTATAAGCTCTTGCATCCATTACACATCTTCCCATCCTTTCATCCACACACACATAAGCAATCATTGCCTTCCTTTCATTCAGTTCACCACCCACCCTTCTCATCACTCGCCATGTATACCTTTTGGATCATTTTGTGCCTGAAGAGGGTATTGGCTATCACCAACCCCCTCCCAGCACAAAAGTCCACTAACGCACTGCCATTCTCATCTGTCTCAGCAGGCACACCCCACTCACCAACTATTCCATCCACCTTCACATTCCCTATTTTACCATTCATATCACCGATCAAAAACACTCTCTCATTCCTTCCAAACTTTTCCATGCACACTTTCATATTTGTCCAGAACTCTTCTCTCACTCTGCTTGCACGATCTTGCATTGGCGCATACACGCACACAATCGCCCACATTTGTATTCCAACTTTCAATCTTACCCACACAATCCTTGACCCAACTGATCCATACTCTCTTATGTTCTTCTTCCATCTTTTACTCACAACTATACACACTCTTTCTTTTGCCCTCTCATTCTCACCTTCTCCTGCATATATACCCCATCCATACTCCCATTCTCTCATACTCTCACCTCACCATTTAGTATCAGTTACTCCACATACATCAACTTTCGCACCCTCAAGCACCTGGACAATCTCTCTCTCTTTCACCTCATCATTCGCACCTCTTACATTCCATGTTGCTATTACCATATCCTATGTCTGGTCCTTGGTCGTCATCTTATGGTCAGTCCTTGTCCGAGGCTTCTTGTTCGTCTTTTTTAGTTAGTTGTTTTCTGGGGAGGGGCACTAACCCTCCGCCAACCCTTTTAGTCGCCTTGTACGACAAGCAGGGATACTGGGGGAGTATTCTTGAATAATAACATGCACTAAGGGTATTTACTCATTGGATTATAGAAATACATCAGCAACACAAAATATTTGCGTTTGTTTACGTTTAACAATACTGCAGCTACCGCTTATACTGAATATATATATATATATATATATATATATATATATATATATATATATATATATATATATATATATATATATATATATATATATACAATAATCATATTTGATCTGATGTTGATACTATACATAAAAATGAAACTAGTTTACTGGGTATTAACTGCACTTGTATTTTACTGGTGTTGTGACCATATGAACAGAATCAGTGAGATGCACGCAGATAATGTTTTACACTAACATGATTGCTTTTTATTTTTTTTTCTCACATATTATCATAGCTGATACTATGTATCTGTGTATGTGATTTGAGGATCGAATGTATTTCTACTTTTTCTGGAAATTATTTTTATTGAAGTAACGAATGGAATTATCCTACTGAGTGCAGTTCATGTATTTTTCATTACTTCAAACAGAAACATTGTATTCATGGGATCAGCCTGAAAGGAATCCACTTACATCATCATCATCCTTATTCTTCAGAAAAAAAAAAAAAAAAAAAGACTGCCCCCATGTGTGAGCCACGTAGACTGTAATAATACTGTTAGATGAAAACTTGACTATTATGTATCCATCCTGGATGATCCCCAATACTGGTTAAGTAACATGTGAACTCAAGTTGTGACGCTAAACAGCTTTTATTAAAAGCTTTTCCTTCCAAATCAATATTATCTGAGACACAAACAGACACACACAGACACATTTCGTACAAAACTAATGATCATCAACTTCGTCTGCCTGGCTCAAAAAACGTTGCAGCCAGCATTTACGCAGAAATTTCATCTCACTTGCACCTCCATTACTAGAGAGAGAGAGAGAGAGAGAGAGAGACTATGGGAAAGCTTATGGCAGCTGTATAGACTAGTGACATCATAGAAATCACGTGGCTTTGTTTACGACTCCATATTGGACGACAAACTCCTTGCGTAATGGTTGTTCAGACAGGGCTGTCAGAGATGGAACTGTCAGATATATGCAGAAATCTGAATCAAAGCCACCAAGATCTGTACAGGAACAAGGTAAGGTGTCTGGGGCTTGATCTTTACACCATATATAGGAAGAAATTCACCATTTTCAAAGACTGGGAATCGAAACCTGATCTCAGATATGGCAATCTCTATCATTGTTTGGTGAACACCCCGTCAAAGTGCACCGGGACATCCTGCAAGGTAAACAGACATGTCATATTGTATACGTGTAATGTAGCCAGCTGGAATTGACATACAGTACATGTAAATTGTCTTACTGATCAGTAATTATTGACGTGGAGCCAAGGGGGGTAGGGATTGTATACACTGACTGGGAATCGAGTAGTTGATGAATGGAGTAGGTTACCAGTGATGTAGTTCCTGCTTCCTCTTTGGAAAGTTTCAAGCATAGGCTAGGTAAGCATATGACAGGTATGGGTTGTATGTAATATTTGTCTTTCTTGTAGTCACACTCCTGTGAGAGCTGCCCAGCATGAGCGTGCATGGTCTGTTGTAGGCAGGGTAGATTAGCCACACTTTTGTGGGAGCTGCTTAACATGGACCTGCATGAGCTATGGTAGGCAAGGTAGATTAGTCACACTCTTGTGGGAGCTGTCTAGCATGGGCCTATTGGCCTACTGTAGTTATCCTCTCTTCTTAACCTTCAAGTTAGGTCCTAAGTTAGGTTAGGTTAGGTTGGGTGGGTTTGTTTAGTATTAAAAAAAAGTTATTTCCGACAGAAATTGATATCAGATTCATATTAATCACAGTACCGTATGAAACACTGAAAAATGAAAATATGTTAAGCTTCAATGTTAGTTGTGTGTAATTCTGGAAATTTACCACAAAATTTACTTAATCTGGATATTTCAGTAATTATAGGCCTAGTTACATACAACCAGCCTATATATAAAATATTTTACATAAAATATATAATTGACAGTATTACTGAAGTTAACTTTTACATTACAACTGAAACATAACATTGGCACAAATTTAAAATCGAGGTCATTTATTTCATGCTGATAAATTCCACAACATAAAACTTAGACTTAAACAATATAGTTTTAATGATTTAACATTTTAAATTATGAAAAAGCCTTAGTGCACACCTGGTAAAAGATAAATATAAAGGGCAGTTTATATAAGTACAGTATTTATCCTCTCATTTGTAATTAAAGTAATTTTGTACTCAGTGAAAAATATATATTTAACTGGAGCATGTATTGGTGGTTTGGCTTTCAGCGGAGTAACATTTATTTCAAAATAAAATACAAAGTTATATAGAGCAGCACTAATAATTATGCTTCAGTTGTAGCTACCTGAAACATAGTTTAGCACACAGGTTCACAGAGGTATATAACAGTTTTATATTGGTGTTGAATAGTATTCTGTACTGCACTACTATCAAAATGATCCACCTTGACACAAACATCAGTTTCAAATGAATCACACTGAATAACAGTGAAAAATTAAAAAAGTTAAGCTTTAACCTATCTTAACCCTGCCAAATCTTACCTAACCTAAACTAACCATAAGTATGACCTACCCTGTAATTTAATCAATTTTACTTACACATCTAACATTCTTGATCATCACTTCTTTGGAGAATATACCGGTACCACAGTTTATGTTCGATTTCGTTTGGGTGAAACTCTGGAATAATACCAAAGCAAGGCCTGTGACATGGACCGTCCCCCTCTTTTCCTACTCACACATATGGCCACGTGGGTCTTGTACTCTGTGACATTAACATAATTAAGATACCCCAATACATCTGCAACTGCTAAGAATGATAAATATGCCAGTATCTTCTCACAAATCGTCGGCTCACTTGATATAAAATGTTTGCCACAGGGTCGGATGTAGGCCGTCGGCTGCCAATTTTCCCTCTCCACGGCAGTTATTCACTTCTGTCGCCTTTCATCATTGGCTGGAAACCAGTAGAAGAGCACCCCACTTCCAGTTTCTGCCTTGTCTTACAGCCAATGGCACAACAGTGGAATGCCACTGTGGAAACTGCAATTCTCTTTCTCTAGACGTCCGACAATATGCCATCCAATGCGGCGCTGTAAACAAAAGTCACATGACTCGTGATGGCACATGGGAAAGATCTGTAGAGGCCATAATCGCCTGGGGTATATATAAACATTGTCTCCATCACTGATAGGTGGACAAAAGAACTAATATTTTCCTAATTTATATTTTGTTTTCTTTTACAATCTTTGGAAATGATGAGAGAGAGAGAGAGAGAGAGAGAGAGAGAGAGAGAGAGAGAGAGAGAGAGAGAGAGACACTGATAAGAGGACGCATATCATTTTTTTTTTTCTTTCTGTTGCATTCTTTTATAACCATTGGCTGTAACTCGAAAATGAAGAAGGGAGAGGGACAAAAGTAACGGTAGGAGGAAAGGGAAGAAAGGGGAAAGGAGAAAAGAGGAGGAGTAAATTTGGGATAATAGAGAGGGGGAGAGAGCTCGTGGTTTGTCAATGTGAGCTTTTATAATGAAAGATACTCTTATCCCTACGTACACAGGACTGGTTTGCATGGTACTGTTAGTTTAACAATCAGTTGCGTAAACTGGTTGCTGTACTAACACATAGCCATCATACTCTTTGAATAACAGTACCATGTACCATGGATTCAATTCCAGTGGTTTTTCTTGAGAATGCTTATGCATCCAATATGGTAGATATACATTAATATTGGTCATATGTTAAAGTTATATGTGCATTTTTTATGTAACTACATTGATTCTTCTTTAAAACTGCTTTACATAGCATTATACTGTAGGTATAAGCTGGCAGTTGTCAGTTATCCTTACTCCCTTTCCCACAGGTTATCTACTACGTTATACGGACATTCACTCCACGAGCAGATTTCCATAGACGCAACTACTCATAACATCGGGACCCTCTTGTAATCTAGTATTAATTGAAATACAGTACTAGAGTTTTCCCAACCATGAGAGGGTATTTCGGTAACAATGTTAAGACTGAGGGTTCTAAGACTCGATTAGATTTAAGACAAAAGAAACTAGAATGCATTCAGAGAGCGCATATCTGCTCCAATGCCATTGCCATTAAAATTATGCTGATCTGGATTCACTGAGATATTGCGTGGAATACATAGGATCCGGATCCGCCCCCTATTTAATCAGTTGTTCCTTTACCCATGGCCCTCTCTTCCACATAATTTTATTGAAAATAATTTAGAACTTTTAGATATATTGTGCGGGATACATGGGATCCGGATCCGCCCCTCCCCCCCAGTTTAACCTGTACTCTCCCGGTTTTTTCGGCCCCCCCCACCCCCTGAAAACCCAATTAATTTTCAAGTTATTATTATTATTTTTTGCTCAACCATTCCCTTGTGGTGAGAAACTGGTGAAAATCACCAAAAAAGTTGCTCCCGTCACCCCTAAGTGCTCCTAAGGTGGGTCGCCCCCTCACCTCAGCCAGGTGTTCTGTGGCCGGGCCGGTGCGGGTGCTCCGTTTTCTACAGTGGGAAGGAGGAGGGTACCTAATCAAAACCAACCTAAATACATATATTTGCATTTGCTATATGTGCTACAAAGGTACACATACAGCAATAACATTGTGGTATATATATATATATATATATATATATATATATATATATATATATATATATATATATATATATATATATATATATATATGGGTGAAAATAACGTAGGTTCATAACGGTACCACCCATTATTCGCCGATTTCTGGCACACTTGACTAGATGATACTGTTGTTTCCACTAACATACACCAGAGGAAGGTCTCACGCGGCTGCCTGCCACGAATCACCCGCAAAATTTGAATAACCTGCACGCACTATGCCTTGCAATTGCGAATCGTACGGTGTACAATGGCGGGTCCACGTCAGCTATCATGTACTGTCGTACGACGTACGATGTCAGGAGGGTACGGGTTCAGTTCTTTCCTTGCCTATGGTCCACCCTCTCACGAACTTTCATTGAAATGCACTGATAACTTTTGGAAATATC